>NC_133139.1:66113488-66293488 GCF_048418815.1 Hemitrygon akajei | reverse complement strand
TGCTCACTTTCTCTCTCTCTCGCTCCCTTTCTCTCCCTCGCTCTCTCTCACACTCTCTCTCTCACTCACTTTCTCTCCCTCGCTCTCTCTCACACTCTCTCTCTCTCTCGCTCACTCTCTCTCTCTTCTCTCTCTCTCTCTCTATCGCGCGCTTTCTCTCTCAAAAATAGATTTCCGGGATATTATATATAATTTGTGGGCGTCAGGGAGCCGGAACTTCCGGGAGAGGTGGGATGTCTGAAAATAGCATTTCTCTGAGGAACTATTGACATAAGCTGCCATTCTGGACGATGATGTCACCGGAACCGCTCGTTTATATTCTTTTATAATAGCTTTCCATAGCTCTTAAGACAGCCTTGAGTATCCTACAGAATGGGAGGTGAAACCCCTCCATTATCATTGAATAAGTAATTACCAATTTCTTTTTAAATTTGTTCCTTAAAATAGGGATCATTGAGTAGACTTGAATTTAGTGGTCTCCCAAGGTATGTGGGGTTTCGCTGTTAACAGGAGGCCACACCAGGAACACTGCATACAGGAGATGACCCCAGCAGACTCACAGAAATGTTGCCACACCTGGAAGGACTGTTTGGGGCTCTGAATGGTAGTGAGGGAGGAGGTGTAGGGACAGGTGTGACACTGTTCCACTTGCAAGGATAAGTGCCAGGAGGGAGATCAGTGGGAAAGAGCGAGTGGACAAGGGAGTCGCGTAGGGAGCAATCCTGCAGATAGCGGAAAGTGGGGAGAGGGAAAGACGTGCTTGTTGGCGGGATCCCGTTGGAGATGTCAGAACTTACGAAGAATTACGTACTGGACGTGGAGGCTAGTGGGCTGGTAAGAGAGGGTAAGAGGAATCCTATCCCTGGTGTGGTGTCAGGGTAAGGGCAGATGTGTGCAAAATAGAAGAAATGTGGGTGTGGGCAGCATTGATTGTGGAGGAAGGGAAGCACCTTTCTTTGAAGAAGGGGGACATTTCAGTTGCTCTGGAATGTGGCAGGAGTGGAGTAATGGTGAAGAGAATGGCAGCTTTACAAGTGACAGCATGGGAAGAGGTACAGTCCAGACAGCTATGAGAGTCAATTGGACAGAGAGGTCGAGAAAGGGGTGTTGGAAATGGACCAAGTGAATTTGAGGGCAGGGTGGAAGCTGGAGGCAAAGTTGATAAAATCGATGAGCTCAGCATGGGTACAAGATGATCAATAATGCAGTTATCGATATAGAGTAGGAAGATTTGGGGAGTGATGCAGGTGTAGGGTTTGAACATGGACTGTTCCACGTAGCTAATGAAAAGGCAGGCATAGCTGGGACACATATGACTGCCCATGGCTACACCTTTGGTTTGAAGGAAGTGGGATTAGCTGATGGAAAAATAATTGAGGAAGAGAGTAGTGGTTGAGAGAAATTGGTTGGGTCTGTTGTCCAGAAAGGAGAGCTTTAACATCCTTCTGATGAGTGATGGATGATTATAGGGACTGGACACTCATAGTGTAAATGAGACCATCGGGGCCAGGGAACGTAAAGTCATTGAAATGATCAACAGTGTATGAGGTGTCACGGACTTAGGATGAAAGGGACTGGACCAGGGGGATAAAACAAAGTTGAGTTGTGCAGACACAAGTTCAGTGGGACAGGAACAGGCAGAAACAATGGGTCTACCTGGACAGTCATGTTTCTGGACTTTGGGAAGGAGGTAGAAATGGGAGGTGCGGAGTAAGGGAACTTTCAGGCTGGTGACAGTGGGTCAGGGATCCTCAGAGTCAATAATGGCGCACGAGACAATGGCCTGGTGCTCCTTAGTGGGGTCCTACTCAAGGAGTGAGTAAGAAGATTGCAGACAAGAGAGTCCTTGCCAAAGAAGTAAGGGTGGAGGCGGGGGCATGGGAAGAAGAGTTTGTCCTCATAGCAGGTGCAGAAGGACAAAGATGGGATTCTTATGGAGGACAAAACGCTCTGCCCCGGGTGGGGGGGGGGGGGAAGAAGGTCAGAGGGAATTGAGAAGACCCGGCGTGGATGAGAGCTGGGATCAGAGGAGGGAAAAGGTTTGGTAGTGTCTGAGGAAAGAGGAGGGTTGGGGTGTTCAGTGATCAACTCATGGTCTCAACTCACTGAAAGTAAGCCACCAGTAAATGTCTCTAGCAGTAAGGAGAAGACAGGCATTTCTACGGGAGTGGGAGGAAGACAGAAGCTCTGTGGATACAAGAGCTGACGGTGGGGCCTGAAAGAGAAGGGGTTGGAATGGTGGTGGGTGGGGTGGGACAAAGTCATGGCCTGGATGGACTTGGAGGCAATTCGATGCGGCAGAATGGAGGCGAGGTGGCGGACCTGTCACCGAGAGTGTGGAGAAGTGTTAAAGGCCGGGCACAGGCCGAATCGAAGCCGCGGGATCCAGGCCCCAGAGCGTTGAACACGATATGCAGACGGAGTTTTACAGGCCGAATCGACGCCGCGGGGTCCAGGCCCCAGAGCGTTGAACACGATATGCAGACGGAGTTTTACAGGCCGAATCGAAGCCGCGGGGTCCAGGCCCCAGAGTGTTGAACACGATTTACAGACGGAGGTTTACAGGCTGAATCGAGACGGCAGGGCCAGTGTATCCAGGTGGCAGAACCCGTTGTTCGGATGGAGAGTTAAGTACCGGGCCAGATTGAAAAGGTCAGGGTCTCGAGACTTGGGGTGAAGTATGAGCTGGTTCTGATTGCTGCTCCACGTTTACTCGGCTCTGCACTGAACTGTGGGACTTTACCATTTCAACACTATTTGCGGCTGCTGTCTGCATGATGTTTTGTTTTTCATTGCACGTTGGGTACTGAACTCAACCGTCTTTTTTATTGATTATACTTTTATTTTTTATGGGCATGATGTGGTGTTGGACAGTCTTTTTATTTATATATGTGTGGTTTGTTCTTGGGTTTCTTTGTTTCGTGGCTGCCAGTTGGGAGATAAATCTCAAGGTTCTATATGTGTACATACTTTGATAATAAATGTACTTTGAACTTTGAACCACCACCCCGGCAGCGCATTCCAGTTGCCCAACAGTTGTTAGAGTCGGACAAATACTCATTCCCGACATTTAATCAAGGTTCAACTGGATTTTGGCACAGAAGCTCCAACTAAATTAGGACAAGGATTTGATCATCCACTCAGTGTCACAAAGTAAATGTAAAGAGACAGGGCAGGAGAGGGTTAAACACAATTTAAATATCTCTCTATACCAGGAGTTCACAACCTCAGTAGATAGTGAGGCTCCATGGCATAAAAAAGGGTCTGGAACCCCTGCTCAACACTATCCCATCAAATACTTCCAGAGCAGTGACTACATGGAGTAAATACAGAGTAACACTGCCTCTGTGTTGTCCCATCAAACATATCCTGAGCAGGGATATCATGGGTTAAATACATGGTAAATCTCCCTCTGCAGTGTGCCACAAGCACATCTGAGGCAGGGACATCATGGGGTAAATACAGAATGGATCTCCCTTCACATTGGTCCACGAGACATAGGAGCAGAATTTGGCCATCCAGGTCATTGAGTCTGCTCCACCATTCCATCATGGCTGAATCTGGAATCCACTCAACTCCATACAACTGCCTTCTTGCCATATCATTTGATGTCCTGACCTATCAGAAAACTATCAACTTCCACCTTAAATATATCCACAGACTAGGTGTCAGATTCACCACTCATTGGCTAAAAAATTCCTTCTTACCTCTGTTCTAAAAGGTCGCCCCTCAATCTTGAGGCTGTGTCCACTCGTTCTGGACTCCCCCACTATTGGAAACATCCTCTCCGCATCCACCCTATCTAGTCCTTTCAACGCTCAGTAGGTTTCAATGAGATCCCTTCTTATTCTTCTAAATTCTAGTGAGTACAGGCCCAAAGCTGCCAGAAGCTCCTCATATGTTAACCCCTTCATTCCTGGAATTATCCTCGTGAAGCTCCTCTGGTCTCTCTCCAATGACAACACACCCTTTGTGAGATATGGGGCCCAAAACTGTTGATAATACTCCAAGGGCAGCCTGACTAGTGTCATTAAGCATCAGCATTATCTCCTTGCTTTTATATTCTATTACCATTGAAATAATTAGAATCAGTATCGGGTTTATTATCACCGGCATGTGTCGTTAAATTTGTTAACTTAGCAGCAGCAGTTCAATGCAATACATAATATAGAAGGAATACAATAATAAATAAATAAGTAAATCAATTACAGTATACGTATATTGGATAGATTAAAAATTGTGCAAAAACCATAAATAATATATATTTAAAAAGTGAAATAGTGTTCATGGGTTCATTGTCCATTTAGGAATTGGATGGCAAAGGTGAAGAAGTTGTTTCTGAGTCATTGAGTATGTGCCTTCAGGCTTCTGTACCTCCTAACTGATAGTGTCCTGGGTGCTGGAGGTCCTTAATAATGGACGCTGCTTTTCTGAGACACTGCTCCTTGGAGAGGTCCTGGGTACTTTGTAGGCTAGTACCTAAAATGGAGCCGACTAAATTTACAACCCTCTGCAGCTTCTTTCAGTCCTGTGCAGTAACCCTCCCATACCAGAGAGTGATGCAGCCTGTCAGAATGCTCTCCATGGTGCAACTATAGGGGTTTTTGAGTATACTTGTTGACATACCAAATCTCTTCAAACTCCTAATGAAGTATAGTTACTGTCTTGCCTTTTTTATAACTGCATCAATATGTTGGGACCAGGTTAGGTCATCAGAGATCTTGACACCCAGGAATTTGAAGCTGCTCACTCTGTCCACTTCTATATGGATTGTGTGTTCCTTCATCTTACCCTTCGTGAAGTCCACAATCATATTTTTAGTCTTGCTGACGTTGAGTGCAAAGTTATTGCTGTGACACTACTCCACTAGATGGCATATCTTGCTCCTGTATGCCCTCTTGTCTCCACCTGAGATTCTACCAATAATGGCTGTATCATCAGCAAATTTATACATGGTATTTGAGCTATGCTTAGCCACACAGTCATGGGTATAAAGAGATTAGGGCAGTGGGCTAAGCACACACTCCTGAGGTGCACCAGTGTTGATTGTCAACGAGGAGGAGATATTATTACCAATCCGCACAGATTGTGGTCTTCCGGTTAGGAAGTCGAGGATCCAGTTGCAGGGGGAGGTACAGAGGCCCAGGTTCTGTAACTTTGGAACAGAACAACTTCTATCCTGCGCTTGTGAACTATTCCCAGATATTTCAGCCATCTCTGTTCTGCCGTCATTCCCACCAGTATCCTCCTTCAATCCTGGCCAAGCTCCTTTCTCATTCCTCTCTAATTCCCTTTATTCCATTGCGATAGTGATACATGTGACTTATGCTTCTCCCTTTCAAATTGCTGCATGAATTCAATTATATTATGATCCCTGCCTCCTAAGTGTTCCTTTACATTAAGCTCCCTAATAGGACCTGGGTTATTACACAATACCCAATCTAAGATCGCCTTTCCCAAGTAGCCTCAAGCAGAAACTGCTCTAAAAAGCCATCTCATATGCCTTCAACAAATTCCCTCCCAATCCGACAACAATCAGATTTTCCCAATCCCCTCGCATATAGAAGTTCCCCATTACTATTGTGTCATTACCCTTATTACTTGACTTTTCTAGCTCCCTTTGCAATCTCAACCCCACATCTTGCCTACTATTTGGAGATATATATATGATTCCCATATTTTTTAATCCCTGCAGCTTCTTAACTCCACTCACAGAGATTCAACATTCTCTGACCCTATATCACTTCTTTCAAAAAATGTAATTCCATCTCCAACAACAGAGCTACACCACTGCCTGTGCTGTCCTGCCTGTCTTTTCGATACAAAGTTTATCTTTGATGTTAAGCTCCCAACTATTGTTTTCTTTCAAACACAACTCAGTGATGCCCACAACGTCATAATGACCAATTGCTAATTATCCCATCAAATATATCGTGGGCAGAGACAACATGAGTTATGTACAGAGTAATGACAGACAGACAGACATACTTTATTTATCCTGAGGGAAATTGGGTTTCATTACAGACACACCAAGAATATTGAAGAAATATAGCAATATAAAACCATAAATAATTAAATAATAAATAGTTAATCATGCCAAGTGGAAATAAGTCCAAGACCAGCCTATTGGCTCAGGGTGTCTGACACTCCGAGGGAGGAGTTGTAAAGTTTGATGGCCACAGGTGGAATGGCTTCCTCTGCTGCTCAGTGTTACATCTCGGTGGAATGAGTCTCTGGCTGAATGTACTCCTGTGCCTAACCAGTACATTATGGAGTGGATGGGAGACATTGTCCAAGATGGCATGCAACTTGGACAGCATCCTCTTTTCAGACACCACCGTCAGAGAGTTCAGTTCCACCCCCACAACATCACTGGCCTTACAAATGAGTTTGTTGATTCTGTTGGTGTTTGCTACCCTCAGCCTGCTGCCCCAGCACACAACAGCAAACATGATAGCACTGGCCACCACAGACTTGTAGAACATCCTCAGCATCGTCCGGCAGATGTTAAATCTACCTCTATGACATCCAATCAAGTACATATGAAGGGCAGACCAGAGACAGATGTGTGGGTTGTAATTCCTGGCTCAAGCTGTGAAGGAGTCTGTCCTGGGACAGGTACCAGGATTTGGAGAGTCCACTGACAGACCTGCAGCTGATAATGCACTAAGACTCATTTGCAAGGTCCCAGATACTTTGAAATGTGGCTCACACTTCTAACTGGTGGGGAAATGGTGGAGGCTTCATCACCAGATCATGAAGATATGATCGATGACAGCTCCTCCTGCCCATAGAAACATAGAAGATAGGATGAGACCATTCAACCCTCCAAGCCTGTGCTTTCAGTATGATAATTATTGCTGGTCCTCCATCTCTGAACATTTTCCTGCCCTGTCCCCAGTCAAGGATCCAGAGAGAATAGTAGACTTGGCCCGTACCTTTAACAGAGTCTATTCTCACCTGATCAATCCAGCAGAGTTTGTGGGATGACATTCCAAATATTGGCTCACATACTCCCTAACATTGGTGGAACTGACCATTGTCCTACATGGGCTCTCAAGAAGTCAGGGCAGGACAGGATGAACTAAGATCATTGGGGCTTTCGGGAAGCAAGCACTTGGGTAAACCAGGTGACTGGGTGGATGTCCCTCTCGTGACACTGGGTGGTCATTGCCATGTTAGTGACTTGTGTGACAGCCAGAAGCCATTCAGCCCATCTATTCCATACCAGCTCCAGCAGAGCAATCCCATCTGTCCTGTTTCCCTTCTTATTTCCCTGTTTCCTGGCAACATTCTCCCTCAGATGCCCATTAATTCCCCTTTAGCTATTTCACTCTTTACCTACTCTACGAGGTAGTTTCCAGTGAGAATTAACCCTGTATATCCTTGGGATGTGAGTGGCAACTGGAACACCCAGAGGAACCTCGTGTTCACAGGAAGAACATGCAAAGTCCACAGACAGTACCTGAGATCAAGACTAAACCTTGGTCCACTGACTCTCACTTCCTCAGAAGCTCGAGTCTAGTCACCTCCCTCAGCACCGATTGCAGCATCTTTGCCCAGAGATCATTCACCCACTGGGCCATGCGATCTATCCTGAACAATACCGTGAATTCATGGCTGGTCCTTTTAGGGTGATGTCCGTTTAATCCGAAATCTGGTCCAACAACTTCAGAGGGTTGGTCCACTGATCTCCGCTCCTTCTTCAATCAGGAGAAGATGCCCAAAGGGCTGGGAAATGAATACCCTTACTGGACTCTGGACACATTAAATTGACCCAGGACCTACTTCTGCACACAGCCGCAGAACAGGCTCCTCAGTATTCTGCTGAACTGATTAAACTAGCAGTTAAATCATCTCTTCCTTTCTGCCAACACAATATCCATATCCCTCTCTGTTTATTCATGTGCCTACCATATTACAGGCACCACCTACTTTGTGTTAAAAGCTTGCCCCACATAACTTCTTTCAACTCCTCCCCATCCCCCAGCCACACACATTAAATATATTAACAGCACACCCTCCAGTATCAGACATTTCAACCCTGGAGAAACATACCAGCTCCCTGCTCTATCTATCCCCTTCTAACCTTACGAACTTCTATCAGGCCTTCATTCAGCCTCTCCTACTCCAAAGAAAATAACCAAAGTTTGTGCAACCTCTCCCTACCGTGCATTCCCTCCTTTTAAGGCAGCACCATGGCAAATCTCTTCTGCATCTTCTACAAAGCCTCATATCAGTCCCAGACTAGAGCGACCAGAACTGAATGCAATACTCCAGTTGCAGCCTAACCAGAACTTTATAAAGCTGGTAAACTGATCAGTTGATTTATTAATGCAACATTAACTGAGCTCCAACAAAAAACTTTATTATGCACATCATACCTACATATAATTTCATTACAACAGTGCATTGAGGTAGTAGGAGATAAAACAATAACAGATTGCAGAATTAAGTGTTACAGTTACAAAGAGACTGCAGGCAGACAAGAGAGTGCAAGGTCAAATTAGGTTGATTGTCATATCAAGACTCCATGTTATAATTGGGTAATATAATTTCCTTAATCTTAAACTCAATTCCTCAAAGACAAGGCAAGCATACCAATTGCCTTCTTTATCACCCCATTAAACTGTGCATTCACTTTCAGGGTACAATAGATTTGGATCCCAAGTGCAATGCTTCATACTTGGCTGCATTAAACTGCACCTGAAATCATCCTGTCCATATCTGCAACTCTTCAATAGTTTGTTGCCTTTTGCACATTGGTTATTTGTCTATCTTGTTTTGTGTGTTTCTTTGTATTCACTGTTAATGCCCATAAGAAAATGAATCTCAGGATTGTAAATGGTGAGATATATGTACATTGATAATAAATTTACTTTGGATTTGAACTTTGAACATTGATTTATATTTTGCTGTATCGTTTGGCAATCACTATCCCGTCCATGTTTTCACTAAAGTCAGTTCTATGAGGCACAAACAACTGAGCTCCAAGCATTGATCCTTGTGGAATACCACTGGTCACAGACCTCCAGTCGGAATAACACCCCTCTACCACTACTTTCTGTCTTCTATAATTAAGTCAACTTTGAATCCAATTTACAAACACATTATCAATCCTGTGTGCCTTAATCTTCTGGATCAGCCTACGTAGAACATAGAAATCTCCAGCACATTACAGGCTTTTTGGCCCACAATGTAATGCCGACTATGTAACCTACTCCAGAAACTCCCTAGAAAATCCTTACCACATGGACCCCTATTTCCTAAGCTCCATGTACCTATCTAAGAGTCTCTTAAACGACCCTATTGTATCCACCTCTACCACCATCACTAGCGGTGCATTCCATGCACCCACCACTCTCTGTGTGAAGAACTAGCCTCTGACATACCCCTGTACCTACTTCTAAGCACCTTAAAACTATGCCCTCCACGTTAGCCATCTCAGCCCTGGAAAAAAAAGCCTCTGGCGATCTACGCGATCAATACCTCTCATCATCTTATACACCTTTATCAGGTCACCTCTCAACCTCTGTTGCTTCAAAGATGGACAAACAACCAACGTGCAAAAGAAAAAAAGCTCTGCAAATACAGAACAATAAATAACTAAATAAATAAATATTGAGAACATGAGTTCTTCTTATTACTCTGGAGCTTTTTATCTCTAACTGACGACAAGTCATTAGCTGCCTCAACTTTAGCACTCCTCTCTCTTATTTGAACCTCATGCAATTTGAGCGTACTGCCCTCCACTCTCTCCACCCTAATCACAACTTTTCCATCAAACCTGCTGAAAAAAGCGGGTACTATTGTAGAATTAGAAATGGAAAAGAATGGACAAGGAACAGAAATAGGATGAGGAAAGTTAAGGGAGAGGGGAAGAAGAGGACAGGGAGACAGGAGGGAAAGGGGAAATAGAAGTGAGAGACAGTAGAGAGAAAAGTGAAATAAGGGGAGGGAAAAGAGTGGACCAGGGATAAAATGAGAAATATTCCAGAATTAACACTTACCCAGAAGAGGCAGGCAGCTACTCAAGTTGCCGAGACCCATTCTCTGCACACCTCGCCCTTTCTAATGTCAGCTGTCACTGTGAGCTCTGGGTTTTATACTCTGTATAATCTCACCATCACAGTGACTCATCAATGCAGAAGGAAATGAAACTCTCTTCCTGAAAACGTCTAAAGGCAAGAGTCCTGATGAAAGTCTCAGCACGAAATGTCAACTCATTATTCCCCTACATAATTGCTGCTTGACCTGCTGAGTTCCTTATGCCTTTTCTGTGTGTTAGTCTGGCTTTTCAACATCTACGGAAGCTCTTGGGTAAATCTGAAAAGACTCATATTTGTTGGGCATCATGAGGTTGTGTCCCAACTATCATTTCAATAAGGGGCCAAATGTCTTTGGTGACAGACCAAATCTCCTCAAACTCCAATGAATATAGCCACTGTCCTTCCTTCTTTGTAGCTGCATTGGTATGTTGGGTCCAGGACAGATCCTCAGAGACATTGACACCCAGGAACTTTAAATTATTCACTCTTCCCATTTCTGATCCCTCAATGACAACTTGTGTGTGTTCCCTCATCTTACCCTTTCTCAAGTCCACAATCAGCTCTTTGGTCTTACTGACATTGAGTGCAAGGTTGCTGCTGTGACACCACTCGTTGCTGATAAATCTTACTCCTTGTCTTCTTGTCACCATCTGAAATTCTGCCAACAATAGTTCTATCGACAGCACATTTACAGCTGGTATTTGAGGTATGCCCAGCTACACAGTCATGGGTGTAGTGAGAGTAGACCAGTGGGCTAAGCATTCATCCCTGAGGTGTGCCAGTGCTGATTGTCAGCGAGTTGGAGATGTTATTTCCAATCTCAACAGATCGTGATCTTCCAGTTAGGAAGTTGAGGATCTAATTGCAGAGGGAGATACAGAGGCTCGGGATCTGGAGAATTTCAATCAGAACTGTGGGAATGATTGTGTTAAGTGCTGAGCTGTAGTCAATAAAGAGCATCCTGACACAGGTATTTGTATTGTCCAGTAAGTCCAAGGCTGCATGAGGAGCCAATAAGATTGCAATTGCCATAGACCTATTGTGGCGATAGGCAAATTGCACTAGGTCCAGATTCTTGCTGAGATAGGAGTTAATTGTAGTCATAACTAACCACTCAAAGCACTTCATCACCATACATGTGAGTGCTTCTGCACGATAGTCATTAAGGCAGCTCACCTGCTTTTCTTGGCCACTGGTATAATTGCTGCCCTTTTGAAGCAGGTAGAAACTCCCACTGTAGTAACGAAGGATTGAAAACCCCTCCCAATCAGTCCAAGATCCTTCATCAGGTCTGGAATTGAAGGGGGAAGAAGCCAGAATAAGGAGATGGGGGAGGGGAGGAGTACAAGCTGTCAGGTGATAGGTGAGACCAGGTGAAGGGGGGAAAATATACAATGTTGCTCTGTTTAGGCTTGGGTATATTGTATAGGCTATCCCAATGCAATGAGAACTGCTCAGATCTGCATATTGGTGAGGCAAAACAACCACCACAAACAGATGGCCCAACATAGGAAGTCTCGACTTCAGGTCAAGACTCAGCTGTATATCTACACCTAAAGGACAAGGGACACTCCTTCAATAATAACAATGTGCATGTTTTGTACAGGGAGGACAGGTGGTTTGTAAGAGGTGTTAAAGAAGCCGTCTTCATCAAATTGGAAAACCCATCACTGAACAGAGGGGATGGAGTATGACACCACCTATAAGTTACCTACAATGCAGTCCTAATACCACCCCTAATCCACCCCCGGCGCTTCTACAAAAGTTCACATCTCTATTCATTTAAATAACTTGTTGTTTATAAGCCAAAAAACTACCTACCATGGATGAGAATTGAAGAAACTTCTCGGATGAGTGGAGAAATATGTTATAGACAACACAGCAAGTCCAGTTGCCTTGCTTTACTACTGTTTGATAGGTAATTTCCTATAATTCCCACTTTCCTTTCCTTTTTTACCATTCCCTCATCACCTCCCTCTAGTCCCCCATCCTCCTTCCCTTTCTTCCAAGGTCCACTGTCCTCTCCAATCAGATTCCTTCATCTTCTCAGCCCTTTACCTCTTCCACCTGTTCCCCCACCCATCTTCATACTACTCACCTACTCACCTTCCCCTTCACCTGGTCTCACCTATCACCTGCCAGCTTTTTTCTCTTCCCCTCCCCACCTTCTGATTCTGGCGTATGCCTCTTTCCTTTACAGTGCAGAAGAGGGTCTCAACTCAAAATATCGACTGTCTATTCCCCTCCATAGATGATACGTGACCCATTGAGTTTCAGTCAAGTTCCAGCTGCTGGAATGATTCAGACTGTGGGAGGAGCCTCCAAATGGAAGTCCTGAATGAGTTTTATTTGTTTCATTTTGATTTTTTGTTATTCTCATCAGAGTTAAGAGAGGCAGGATCACGCAGGCGTGTGATGTAGGGCACTGAAGCGGGGAAGATTTAAAAAGGACACAGCCTTAAACAGCGGGCAGCGTCGTTTGCAGGCAGAGGGTTGAGCCGGGAGCAGAATGAAGGCTTAGGGGCTTTGGCTCAATGGGCTTGGGCGGAAACAGGCGAAGCAAGGCAGGTTTAAGTTTCAGTTTTTCCTGTTATTTGAGGAGAGGGGAAGTATGAGTGTGAGGGCAGCTTGTTATTCTCGGTGTCAGATGTGGGAGGTCCTGGAGTCTCCTAGCCTCCCGGACGTCCACATCTGCACCAGGTGCGCTGATCTGCAGCTCCTGAGGGACCGTGTTAGGGAACTGGAGCTGCAGCTCGGTGTCCTTTGTCTGGTCAGGGAGAGTGAGGAGGTGATAGAGAGGAGTTACAGGCAGGTGGTCACACCAGGGCCATGGGAGGCAGACAGGTGGGTCACGGTTAGGAGGGGGAAAGGGAAGAGTCAGGTACTAGAGAGTACCCCAGTGGCTGTACCCCTTGACAGTAAGTACTCCTGTTTGAGTACTGTTGGGGGGGACAGCCTACCTGGGGGAAGCAAAAGTGGCCATGCCTCTGGCACAGAGTCCGGCCCTGTAGCTCAGAAGGGTAGGGAAAAGAAGGAAGAAGAAGGCAGTAGTAACAGGGGACTCGATAGTTAGGGGGTCAGATAGGCGATTCTGTGGACGCAATCAGGAGACCCGAATGGTAGTTTGCCTCCCTGGTGCCAGGGTCCGGGATGTTTCTGATTGCACCCAAGATATCCTGAAGTGGGAGGGTGAGGAGCCAGAGGTAATTGTACATATAGGTACCAATGACATTGGTAGAAAAAGGGAAGAGGTCCTGAAAGGAGAATATAGGGAGTTAGGAAGGCAGTTGAAAAGAAGGACCTCAAAGGTAGTAATCTCGGGATTACTGCCTGTGCCATGTGACAGTGAGAGTAAGAATGGAATGAGGTGGAGGATAAATGTGTGGCTGAGGGATTGGAGCAGGGGGCATGGATTCAAGTTCCTGGATCATTGGGACCTCTTTTGGGGCAGATGTGACCTGTACAAAAAGGACGGGATACACTTGAATCCTAGGGGAACCAATATCCTGGTGGAAAGGTTTAATAGAGCTGTTAGGGAGGGTTTAAACTAATTTGGCAGGGGGATGGAAACCAGAATGATGGAGTGGAGGAGAGGGAAAACAGAAATAGATCTAAGGTAGTGAGCAGTAAGGATGTCAGGAAGGACAGGCAGGTGATGGAGTAAATTTGCAGCCATTGGGATGAGTTACAGTGCAATAAAGTTGCAGTGCAATCAATGCAAAAAGTACAAAATACTGGACTTAAGGTGTTATATTTAAATGCACGCAGCATAAGGAATAAAGTGAATAATCTTGTTGTAGAGTTACAGATTGGCAGGTATGATATTGTGGCCGTCACTGAGACGTGGGTAAAGGATGCAGGTCTCTGGGAGCTGAACGTCCAAGGATACACGATGTATCGGAAGGACAGGCAGGTAGGTAGAGGGGGTGGCGTGGATTTAATGGTAAGAAATTATACTAACTCATTAGAAAGAGTTGACATAGGATTGGAAGGTATAGAATCTTTATGGGTTGAGCTAAGAAATCACAGGGGTAAAAGGACCCTGATGGCAGTTATCTACAGGGCTCCAAACAGCTGCAGTGATGTGGACTACAAATTACAACAGGAAATAGAAAAGGCTTGCCAGAAGGGCAGTGATATGATAATTGTAGGGGATTTTAACATGCGAGTGGATTGGGAAAATCAGGTTGGCACTGGATCTCAAGAGAGAGAATTTGTAGAATGTCTACGAGATGGCTTTTTAGAACAGCTTGTTGTTGAGCCCACTATGGGATCGGCTGTACTGGATTGGGTGTTGTGTAATGAAGCAGAGGTGATTAGAGAGATGGAAGTGAAGAACCCTTAGGAGGCAGTGATCACAACATGATTAAGTTCACTGTGAAATTTGAGAAAGTCGAAATCTGATGTGTCGGTATTTCAGTGGAGTAAAGGAAATTACAGTGGCATGAGAGAGGAACTGGCCAAGGTTGACTGGAAAGGGACACTAGCGGGAAGGATGGCAGAGCAGCAGTGGCTGGAGTTTATGCGAGAAGTGAGGAAGGTGCAAGACAGGTATATTCCAAAGAAGAAGAAATTTTTGAATAGAAAAAGGATGCAACCGTGGCTGACAAGAGCAGTCAAAGCCAAAGTAAAAGTAAAGCAGAGGGCATACTAGGAAGCAAAAAATAGTGGGAAGACAGAGGATTGGGAAGTTTTTAAAAGCTTACAAAAGGAAACTAAAAAGGTCTGTTGCAAGGACGTGGCGGTGGAATGAACCCAAGTGCTGAACACGGGCGCGGAGGCCGAGGAGAGAGACGCTGCCGTCGTAGCGAGCGTGGGATGGGTTCCAAGGGGGGTTTTACCCGGAGTATTGGTCTTGGTAGATAATTCAGGAACAAGGTTTGACTTAGAACGGATAGTCCTAAACACCATGGAGCGAGGTTACTCGTACACGAGTCAGACAGACAGACATACTTTATTGATCCGGAGGGAAATTTGGTTTTGTTACAGTCGCACCAACCAAGAGTAGTGTAGAAATATAGCAATATAAAACCATAAATAATTAAATAATAATAGGTAAATTATGCCAAGTGGAAATAAGTCCAGGACCAGCCTATTGGCTCAAGGTGTCTGACACTCCGAGGGAGGAGTTGTAATGTTTGGTGGCCACAGGCAGGAATGACTTCCTATGACGCTCAGAGTTGCATCTTGGTGGAATGAGTCTCTGGTTGAATGTACTCCTGTGCCTAACCAGTACATTATGGAGTGGATGGGAGACATTGTCCAAGATAGCATGCAACTTGGACAGCATCCTCTTTTCAGACACCACCGTCAGAGAGTCCAGTTCCACCCCCACATCACTGGCCTTATGAATGAGTTTGTTAATTCTGTTGGTGTCTGCTACCCTCAGCCTGCTGCCCCAGCACACAACAGCAAACATGATAGCACTGGCCACCACAGACTTGTAGAACATCCTCAGCATTGTCCGGCAGATGCTAAAGGACCTCAGTCTCCTCAGGAAGTAGAGATGGCTCTGACCCTTCTTGTAGACAGCCTCAGTGTTCTTTGACCAGTCCAGTTTATTGTCAATTCGTCGACCAACGAACTGGCACCTTTTAGTAGTGGTTACAGGACTCTTATACTATTGGTGGAATGCAGGTGTTTGTAATTATTGGCACCTGGGAATAGATTGGGAACTAAACGAGGTGTTAAAGGCCCAATTCCTGAGTAAGACAGCCAGGTGCCAGAAGGGACCATGACAAGGTCATTAAGAGGGAAAAGATGAACTATGAAAGGAAGCTGGCAAATAATATCAAAGAGGATACTAAAAAGCTTTTTCCAGTATATAAAGAGTAAAAGACAGGTGAGAGTAGATACAGGACCGATAGAAAATGATGCTGGAGAAGTTGTAATGGGAGATAAGGAGATGGCGGAAGAACTGAACGAGTATTTTGCATCAGTCTTCACTGAGGAAGACATCAGCAATATACTGGACATTCAAGGGTGTCGGGGAAGAGAAATATGCGCAGCCACAATTACGACAGAGAAAGTACTCAGGAAGCTGAATAGTCCAAGGGTAGATAAATCCCCTGGACCAAATGGAATGCACCTTCGTGTTCTGAAGGAAGCAGCAGTGGAAATTGCAGAGGCATTAGCAATGATCTTTCAAAAGTCGATAGATTCTGGCCTGGTTTGAAGGACTGGAAGATTGAAAATGTCACTCTGCTAATTAAGAAGGGGGCAAGGAAGCAAAAAGGAAATTATAGACCTGTGAGCTGACATCAGTGGTTGGGAAGTTGTTGGAGTCGATTGTCAAGGATGAGGTTACGGAGTACCTGGAGGCATATGACAAGACAGGCAGAACTCAGCATGGTTTCCTTAAAGGAAAATCCTGCCGGACAAACCTAGTGCAATTTTTTGAGGAAATTACAAGTAGGCTAGACAAGGGAGATGCAGTGGATGTTGTGTATTTGGATTTTCAGAAGGCCTTTGACAAGGTGCAGCACATGAGGCTGCTAAACAAGATAAGAGCCCATGGAATTATGGGAAAGTTACATACATGGAGAGACTGTTAGTTGATTGGCGGGAAACAGAGAGTGGGAATAAAGGGATCCCATTCTGGTTGGCTGCGGGTTACCAGTGGTGTTCCACAGGGGTCTGTGTTGGGGCTGCTTCTTTTTACGTTGTATATCAACGATTTGGATTATGGAATAGATGGCTTTGTAGCTAAATTTGCTGATGATACAAAGATAGGTGGAGGGGCTGGTAGTGCTGAGGAAACAGAGAGTCTGCAGAGAGACTTGGATAGATTGGGGGAATGGGCAAAGAAGTGGCAAATGAATTACAATGTCGGAAAGTGTATGGTCATGCACTTTGGTAGATGAAATAAATGGGCAGACTATTATTTAAATGGGGAGAGAATTCAAAGTTCTGAGATGCAACGAGACTTGGGAGTCCTCGTGCAGGATACCCTAAAGGTTAACCTCCAGGTTGAGTCGGTGGTGAAGAAGGCAAATGCAATGTTGGCATTCATTTCTAGAGGAATAGAGTATAGGAGCAGGGATGTGATGTTGAGGCTCTATAAGGCACTGGTAAGACCTCACTTGGAATACTGCATGCTGTTTTGGGCTCCTTATTTAAGAAAGGATGTGCTGACATTGGAGAGGGTTCAGAGAAGATTCACTAGAATGATTCCAGGAATCATTAACATATGAGGAACATTTGACCGCTCTTGGACTGTATTCCTTGGAGTTTAGAAGAATGAGGGGGGACCTCATGGAAACATTTCGAATGTTGAAAGGCATGGACAGAGTGGATGTGGCAAAGTTGTTTCCCATGGTGGGGGAGTCTAGTATGAGAGGACATGACTTGAGGATTGCAGGGCTCCCATTCAGAACAGAGATGCGAAAGAAATTTTTTTAGCCAGAGTGTGGTGAATCTATGGAATTTGTTGCCATGGGTGGCAGTGGGGGCCAAGTCATTGGGTGTATTTAAGGCAGTGATTGATAGGTATCTGAGTAGTCAGGGCATCAAATGTTATGATGAGAAGGCGGGGGAATGGGACCAAAGGGGAGATTGGATCAGCTCATGATGAAATGGCGGAGCAGACTCAATGGGCCGAATGGCCTACTTCTGCTCCTTTGTCTTATGGTCTTATGGTCTTATGGTTTTACTAACATTTGGTCTTCTGCAGTTATAATGACCATAACATTGAGGGCTTATCAAGAAAACACAATTAACATCCTTTAACAAATGAAGGTTACGGTTACCGCCCAGTCCAAACAACAAACAGTAAGCGATTAATTTTGTCTCTGCTACTCTAAAACCATTGTGAGAAGGATCTTGAAGAGATAAGCAAGAAATTTACAGAAACTGGGCTCAAGGCTTGGGCTGATGTTTAGATCAGCCCTGGGCAGTGAGAACACACAATACAGTGTGAATGGGGAGAGAGAGCATCAGAGTACTGTGGAAACAACTTTAACAGCATCCACATCTCCCACTGACTGCTCCTACCCTTTAAAGAGCTGCTGCTGGCGGGAAAATGACTGCATTCAGGTCAGGAAGTGCCGCTCTCACACTGTTAGCTGCTCACAGTTTTGTTACCACTCAGGAAACTACAAATATGCTACAACAACCACATATGGGGGTGGGGGTGGTGGAGAAAATTTGCAGCCTGTGTTTTGTCTCTGGGGACAGCAAGGAGCGATGATGTGTTGGATCGATCTTGTTTATAGTTTTTGTCCGATCACCTGCACTCAGTGGCCACTTTATTAGTTCCTTCCTGTATCCAATAAAGTGGCCACGAAATGTATGTTCATGGTCTTCTGCTGCAGTGGCAGACCCACTTCACATTCAACGTGTTGTACATTCAGAGATGCTCTTCTGTGGAGCAGTGTTGCAATGCATAGTTATTTGAATTACTGTTGCCTTATGGTCTTCTTAGACCATAAGACATGGGAGCAGAATTAGGCCATTCAGCCTATTGAGTCTGCTCCGCCATGCCATCATGGCTGATCCCAGATCCTACTCAACCCCATATATCTACCTTCTCGCCATATCATTTGATGCCCTGACCAATCAGGAAACAATCAATCTCTGCCTTAAGTATACTCACAGACTTGCCCCTGCCCACCGCAGTTTCTAGCAGAGCATTCCACAGATTCACTACTCAAAAGATTAAAAAATTCCTGCTTACCTATTTTCTAAAAGGTCACCCCACAACTTTGAGGCTGTGCCCTCTAGTTCACCTTCTTCAGTCAGCAACTCCTCCCCCACTGAAGGAATTACAGGATGTTTGACCATGAGTCTCTCAGGCTCCACCTGGCTGACTGCCATTTTCATTTCCTTCTAGAGGGTCGCCATTTCACAACATTCATTGACCACAAACACCTTGGGCACACGATAGTCAAAATATCAGACCTTTGATCTGTATAGCAGCAATGTCTTCAGGCCTACCTATCAGTGTTCTCAACAGACATCAGATATAAGGGGGAAAATAATGTCACAACTGATTGCCTCTCGTGGGGAGCCACTGAGGCCATACACATAGGGATTGACTATGCCAGCATGGCTGCCAACCAAGTTACTGACCCAGAGGCCCAGGCTTACCAAACAACAGTCACAGGCCTGTGGTTTGCTGACATTAGGTTCGGGGAAGCTGGGGCTTCTCTCCTGTACAATATCTCACCAGTCACCCTCGCCCCACAGTGCCCACAGACTGGAGATGGACTGTTTTTGACTCCATACATGGCCTCTCAGTTTGTGTGGCACGGCATTAGGAAGGACGTACATGATTGGACTGCAGCCTGTAGGGAACGCCAGTGGGCAAAAATTAACCATCACGTTTAAGTGCCTTTGGCATCGTCTGAGATTCCTGAGCAACATTTGACCGTGTCAATGTGGACCTTGTTGGTCCTCTTTCCCCATCCCGTAGTTTTACATCCCTCCTTACCATGGTGGATCGTACCACGAGGTAGACAGGGGTCGGCTCTCCAGCATCGACAACGGCCACAGACGTGACTCAGGCGTTTGTCGGTCCCTGGGTTGCTCAGTTTGGTAAATGTCTGATATTTCCTCTGACCTCTGTCCCCAATTCTTATCAATCCTCTGGGCTGCAATGACCCAGAACCTCGGGGTGAGGTTACATCACACCACGGTGAATCACATGCAGTCTAATGGCCTTTCCGAGCAGTTTCACCACTCCTCAAAGGCTGCTCTGAGGGCTTCCCCAGTGGATGATTGTTGGCGTAATCAACTCCCGTTAGTCCTGCTGGGGTTCAGAACAGCCCTCAAAGAGAAGTTGCAGTCGTCCACAGTTGAATTGGTATATGGGCAGCCATTACAAGTGCCAGGTGATTTTATTCCTGACACCGTGACTGCCTGGCCGGCCTCTCAACAGCATTCCACCCTCCTCAGTAAATTCAATTCCTTTGTTCCTATTCCTTCCTCCCCTCCTGGTGTCCAGCACTCTTGGATTCCTGTTGACCTACATTTCATCTCATTTGTTTTTGTCCTCCATGACGCACACCAACATCTTCTGAGACCTCCTTACAATGGCCATTCTAAGCTCCCCTTACGATGCTCAACACACCAATTAGTTTGATCTTAGAGTAGGTTAAAAGGTCAGCACAACATTGTAGGCTGAAGGACCTGTACTATGTTGTATTGTTCTATGTTCTAATCTATTTGAAGGTGCTGAAGTATTTCCAGCATTTAGGAATTTTACTGAGCCTCATGGCTAAGGTCTTGATCACAATGTAATGGACAGCCTGATTCACTGGTGTATGGTCCTGTGCAACCGGTGTTGTTGTTGGTGTAGGTGGAATGGTTTCAGGGACGTAGACAGAAAAACCTGTGTTTTAATGAGGAATATTTCAGTGAAGTGGATTATTACAGAATAAAGTCTGGTTGCCAAGTTTCACAAAGTTCCTGTGGATATCCTGTCTGTCCCACCCTCACGTCCTTCAAGAGGGCAAGGGGGTGAACCGGTTATAAAGGGATATAACAGATTTTGAACTGGTTGCATCACTGTCTGGTTTGGGGGGACACTGAACAGCATTGGAAAAAGCTGCAGAAGCTTCATACTCAGCCAGGTCTATCATCAGAATCAGAATCAGGTTTATTATCACCACATGTGATGTGAAATTTGTTAACATAGCAGCAGCAGTTCAATGCAATACATAATATAGAAGAGAAAAAGTAATAAATAAAAAATATTAAAATAATAATAAATAAGTAAATCAATTACAGTATACGTAAATTGAATAGCTTAAAATAGTGCAAAAAGCAAAAATACTGTATATTAAAAAGTGAGTTAGTGGGGAAGAAACCGTTCCTGAATTGCTGAGTGTGTGCCTTCAGGCTTCTGCACCTCCTATCTGATGGTAACAGTGAGAAAAGGGCATGCCCTGGGTGCTGGAGGTCCTTAATAATGGACGCTGCCCTTCTGAGACACCGCACCTTGAAGATGTCCGGGGTGCTTTGTAGGCTAGTACTCAAGATGGAGCCGAATAAATTTACAACCCTCTGCAGCTTCTTTTGGTCCTGTGACGTAGCCCACCCCCATTACCGGACAGTGATGCAGCCTGTTAGAATGCTCTCCATGGTACATCTATGGAAGTTTTTGAATGTATTTGTTGACATGCCAGATCTCTTCAAACTCCTAATGAAGTATAGCTGCTGTCTTGCCTTCTTTATAACTACATCGATATGTTGGGACCAGGTTAGGTCTGGTCTGACACCCAGGAACTTGAAACTGCTCACTCTCTCCACTTCTGTTCCCTCTATGTGGATTGGTATGTGCTCCTTCGTCTTACTGACATTGAGTGCCAGGTTGTTGCTGCAGCACCACTCCACTAGTTGGCATTTATCACGTCCTCTTGTCACCACCTGAGATTCTACCAACAATGTTGTATCATCAGCAAATTTATAGATGGGTATTTGAGCTCTGCCTAGACACACAATCATGCATGCGTAGAGAGTGGAGCAGTGGGCTAAGCACACACCCCAGATGTGCACCAGTGTTGATCGTCAGTGAGGAAGAGATGTTATCACCAATCCGCACAGACTGTGGTCTTCTGGTTAGGAAGTCGAGGATCCAATTGCAGAGGGAGCTACAGAGGTCCAAGTTCTATAATATCTCAATAAGGATTGTGGGAATAACAGCATATAATGCTGAGCTATAATCGATGAACAGCATCGTGACATTGGTGTTCGTGTTGTCCAGGTGGTATAAAGCCGTGTGGAGAGCCATTGAGACTGCGTCTGCCGTTGTCCTATTGTGGCGACAGGCAAATTGAAATGTCCAGGTCCTCGCTGAGGCAGGAGTTCAGTCTAGTCATGACCAACCTCTCAAAGCATTTCATCACTGTCACTGTCAGCACTATCCTCCCCAGTATCGAGGACAACTTGAAAAGATGATGCCTCAAGAAGGCGGCATTTATCATTAGGGACCCCATCGCTCAGGAACAGCTTCGTCTTCTCTGCTTTGAATTTCTGAACAGGCAACCAGCCCATGAACACCACCTCAGTATCTTTGTTCAGATTGATTATTGTAATTTACAGTTTTTAATGTATTGCACTGTAATGCTGCTGAAAAACAGCAAATTGCATGACATAGGCCAGCCATATTAAACCTAATTCTGATTCTGAATAAAGGACAGCTTGAAGAACTGTGCAGGGACACACACACACACACACACACACACACACACACTCACACACACACACACACACACACACACGCACGCACACACGCACGCACACACGCACGCACACACACACACACACACACACACACACACACACACACACACACACACACACACACACATACACACACACACACACAGTAAAGATTAAATAGATAAGAAACAAGAGAAAATCTGCAGTTGCTGGAAATCCAAAGCAACACACACAAAATGCAGGAGGAACTCAGCATGCCAGGAAGCATCTCTGGAAACGAGTAAACGCTTTGGGCCGAGATCTTCCCCTCCCCCAACTTCTCATTCTGAATTCTTGCCTTTGTTTCTAGTCCTGATGATTCTGGCTGGTCTGCTGAGTTCCTCCAGCATTTTGTGTGTGTTGCTTTTAACAGATTAGAGCTGTGTTCTTTAGGGTTTCGAGAAATTGTAGGGATCTCATTGAAACTTACCAATTCTTATTGCTAGAGAGCCTGCATTATGATGGGTAAGTTCACAGGAGATATATGGGAAAGGTTTTTTACACAGAGAGTTGTGGGTGATGCCGGAGGTGGTGCTGGAGGCGTATAATGTACAATAGAGGTGTTTCAGAAGCTCTCAAATAGGCAAATGAATGTGCCGAGGATGGAGGGATAGGTGGGGTGGCACAGTAGTGTAGTGGTTAGCACAACACTTTTCAGTACAGGTGACCCAGGTTCAATTCCCACTGCTGCCTGTAAGGGGTTTGTACATTCCTCCCGTGAGCACATTCATTTCCTCCTGGTGCTCCAGTTTCCTCCCACAGTCCAAAGTCGTACCAGTTGGTAGGTTAATTGGTCATTGTAAATTTTCATGTGATTAGACTCAGATTAAATTGGGGAATTGCTGGGCCTCGAAGGGCCGGATTGGCCTATCCTATGCTGTATCTCAATAATAATAAATAAAAGAAGGGGTTAGGTTAGTCAGGCATTTACCTAGTTTATCAGTTCAGTACAACATTGTGGGCTGAATGGCCTGTTCCTGTACTGTACTGTCCCTATAGTACTTTCTGACCGTTACACTGCTGGCATTTAGGGTGGCAATGAAGTTCCTTCATCTGTCTGTGTAGAAGGTTTCTTCATTGCTGTTTCTGTAACAATTGTTTTTTTACCAGTCAGGGTGGTTAGTCTAGAGCTTAACCCCCGAACATGGAGAACCAGTGGACAACTCTTCATCAGGCCTCTACCCTTTGACCTGTTTAGCACGGGTAGCCCTACGAGCACAATGTCCTGACTCCAGCCAACATTGCTCTCAGAATCACTGAGGCACACAAGCCTCCAAACCACAACCAGGCTGTGGTGCTCTTGGAGGATGTTACTATGGGACTCAACAGAAATAGTGTGAAAGTGGAGGATGAGCCACGATGTGGATTAACAGAGGAGCAGATCTGAAGGGTGAGATGTCCTGTGCCTGCTCTTTATTCTTCTGACCCAGCTGATCAGAACTGGGACAGGATCGCTCAGTGGGCTTGAACTGGGAGGTGGGAATTGAAATTCCGTGGGCTCTTGTGTTCCACACTGTGAGAAGTGTCATGGTCCCGTCTGGCAATTCCCCACCTTGCTATTACCTCAGTAATTGGGCTTCAATCCCCTCATCTAACTTCCTATCATTCCCAATTCCACTAATTACACACAGCTGCCTTCCATCAGTAAATGTAGGATAAGAACCCTGTAATCACAACAGGGAGCTGCCAGTTCGTTGGTCGACTCGTTTCATGGTTCTTTAGGACTGTCAGTTCTAAGTTCCGCATTATTTTCCTGGATTCTGTACGTGAACCTGGTCTCTGTGTAAAGACTCTTCTGGATACCTATTCCATGCTCGCAACTGCACTAATGCCTCTCGATCCTGCCTCCGTGCCTGTGTCCAGCACTTGAATTCCCCCTGCAGCCACGTCCTTGCAAGAGAACGAACTGGCCAAGAATGAACCCAGTGGACTTGGACCCCATGCAACAGGCCCTCGCCAGCCAGGGCCACTTACTGGGCGCCCGCGACCAGCTACTCAGGGAGGTCACGAAAAGCCTACGTACGTTATCCACGAACGTGAGGAAGGTCAGTGAACTGGGTGTCTGCTTCCCTTACACCATTCTCTCCAAGAACCCTGACAGACCAAACCACACAGATTGGGATGGCTTCACCCCGGGATCGGCAACATCATTCCCTTGAGAGCCGTATGTACCCAAGCCGGAACCCTACGCTGGGGACCTAGGGAGGTGCCGGGCTTTCTTATTACAACACTCCTTGGTCTTTGAGCTACAGCCACGTACGGACGCTTTGGATAGATCAAAGATCGCGTACATCATGGGGCTGTTACGAGGGGATGCCTTGGCACGGGGCACTGCAATCTGGGATAACCTACCAGAAGTTTGATCCTCCTTCCCCTCCTTCGTCTCTGAAATGAGAAAGGTCTTTGAACAGCCCATTCACAGTAAGAATGTTGCAGGGCGATTGCTGACATGTTGTCAGGGTTCAAAGTACTCCATCGAGACTCCACCTGCTGTCTTATGGAGTGACACGCAGATCTGTGTGGCTGCAATTAATTCTTCCCTTAACCCAGTTTAAACTTTGAATTTCTAACTTTTATTTGTTGAATCTTAGAGGGGAATTGTTGTTACTATGTCACGATCTTTAAGAAGTGGAAAGCAGCTTCCTGAATCCAGCAGTGTGCATACCTCAGATAAATACTATGTGGAGATTTGTGACATATGATTATATGATATATACCGTTACGTATTCAGGCAACAATATATATATGTGAGTTAGGCAAGGGTTTTTATAACAAATAACATGTTTATTAAACACTGAAAACAAACCCCCCAAAAGTATACAAACACTAACGTAACCGGAAAAACACCTGCTGTGTGGCAGCTCAAACAGTTCTTAAAGCGATGCAGCAAAAACAGTTCTTAAAGCGATGTTGAAAAAAAAACAGTTCTTTAAAGCGGTATGCCGAAAGTTCAAAATGCTCACAGTCCATTTAAAAGGAGAGACTTTTTAAGGTGATTTAAATTCTCTTCCACGTCAGTTTCCTTCGATCCCCGGCATCGAACTGTTCCCACGAAGAAATTTTATGAAACGTAACGGCTTAAAGGCACTGACCTTTCCTTCCACACTGTCCTCAATCTCCTGCTATCCTGCAGAGATTAACACGAGAACAGTCAACGAAATCCTTCCGAATGAGGATCACACAAGGTCAAAACCATTCCACTGTCGAAATTTGATTCTCCTCGATGTTTAACTCCCGAACTTCTATCTTCACTCTCCACAGTAAAGAAACTGCTGGCAATGACCTTTTAAACTTTAGGCATTAGATAAAAATTCATTTTTCAACTAAACTGCGTCATCACATTAAATCACACAGTGGCATGAAGTCAGCTTGGCAAATCCAGCCACGAACTGCCCCTCCCCACAGGGTGGGGTCCTCCTCTTATACCCTGTAAAAAAAACCTGTCACATGATCTCTACTGGCGGGAAAATGACGTCACTCCACCATCACAAGACCATTACCTCAAGTCCAGTATAGCTTCAACCCCAGTCACGTGACAAGGGTACCACTGTCACGTGTCACGACTACGTAACACCTCCCTCCAAAAAAACATTTTTGGTCTGACAAGAACAAAAATTTTAACAATTACTTACAAGAAAAACAAATGTATAAATTATATAACATACACAATATACAATACCATCACATAACAGCTTACAACTCACAATACAGTAGGAGTGTTACAATTTAAAAAAACCACTCCATAAAAAAAATTACATTGTACATTCAACATCGAGATAGACAATCAGCAACCACATTATCTTTAGCTTTAATATGAGTTATCACAATATTGTACTCTTGTAACATCAAACTCCAATTTAATAATCTTCTGTTTTTGTTTTTCATCTTACTCAGAAAAACTAACGTATTATGATCAGTGTAAACAATAAGTGGTTTTTGAGTTGTACCAACATATACCTCAAAATATTCTAAAGCTAAAACAAGAGATAACAATTCTTTCTCTATTGTCGAATAATTTCTTTGATGCTTATTAAATTTCTTAGAAAAGTAAGCTACTGGATGATCAACCTCATCACCCTCATTCCTTTGCATTAATACTGCTCCCACAGCCTCATCACTAGCATCTACAACTAATGAAAAAGGTTTTTCAAAGTCAGGTGCTTTAAGCACAGGTTGTTGACATATCATTGTTTTCAATTTTTCAAATGCTTCTTGACAAGGCACTGTCCACACAAACCTCACATTCTTCTGCAGAAGGTTAGTTAATGGAAGGGCAACATTAGCAAAATTCTTACAAAATTTTTGATAATATCCTACCATTCCCAACAATCTTCTAAGAGTTTTTTCCCCCGTTGGAGTGGGAATCTCTAAAATTGCCCGAACTTTTGCCTGAACAGGAGCTACCTTACCTTGACCCACAACATAACCAAGGTAAGTCATGTCCAAATTCACTCTTAGCTAAATTAATAGTTAAGTTAGCTTTTGAAAGCCTTTCAAACAATTTCTCCACCGCAATAATGTGTGCTTCCCAAGTATCATTTCCTGTCACTAAATCATCAATATAAGCATCAGTATCTTTCAATCCCTGAATCACAGAGTTAATCATCCTCTGGAAAGTACCTGGGGCATTCTTCATCCCAAATGGAAGAACGTTATACTCATATAACCCAGATGGAGTTACAAATGCAGAAATCTCTCTACCTCTGTCCGTTAATGGAACACACCAATACCCTTTCAATAAATCAATCTTTGTAAGGAACTTTGCTTTTCCAACTTTATCTACACAATCATCTACTCTAGGAATTGGATATGCATCTGTTTTCGTTACAGCATTCACCTTCCTATAGTCCGTACAAAACCTAATACTACCATCTGGTTTTGGCACCATAACACATGGCGAACTCCAATTCGAGTTAGAATGTCTAATAATATCATACTCTAACATGTATTCAATTTCTTTCTCAGCAAGTTCACATTTTTCCATGTTCATCCTATATGGATGTTGTTTAATAGGTTTGGCATCTCCAACATCTACATCATGTGAAGCTATAGTAGTCCTTCTCGGAACATCTGGAAACAAATCCTTATATTTAAAAATCAATTCCTTCATCTGCTGTTTCTGCTCTAGCTGTAAATGTGCTAATTTCTCATCCATATTTTCCCGAATGGTTGAATTTGGTAACCTAACAGAAACAATGTTAGATTTAGAATGAAAGTCAGATGAATCATCTATCATGTTCCTAGTTAAATCAAACTCATTCTCACTAACCACAACAGTCACAATATCAGATTGTTTCCCAAAATATGATTTTATCATATTTATGTGGCAAAGTTGTGTTGACCTTCTACGATCTGGAGTTTTTATTACGTAGTCCACATCATTGATTCTAGACACAATTTCATAAGGACCATGAAATCTAGCTTGTAAAGGATTTGTCTGCACTGGGAAAAGAACCAACACCTTATCTCCAGGCTTAAACATCCTCATCCTAGCTTCTTTATCATTCCAAGTTTTCATTTTCTCCTGAGCCAACTTTAAATTTTCTTTGGCTAAGCTACAAGCTTTATGTAACCTGTCCTTAAATTTCAAAACATAGTCCAACAAATTAGTGTGTACTTCCTTACTAATCCACTGTTCCTTCAATAAAGCTAAAGGTCCTCTAACTCTATGCCCAAACACAAGTTCAAATGGACTAAAACCTAAAGATTCCTGTACCAATTCCCTTACTGCAAATATAAGTAAGTTTATACCCTCATCCCAGTCACTTTCATTTTCCACACAATATGTCCTAATCATATTCTTGAGGGTAGAATGAAACCTCTCCAAGGCACCTTGCGACTCTGGATGGTATGCAGACGAAGTGATTTGCTTAGCTCCCAATTTATAAACTATCTGTTGAAACAATCCAGACATAAAATTACTGCCTTGATCAGTTTGTATTTCCTTAGGTAATCCAAAATAAGTAAAGAATTTTATAAGAGCCTTTGTCACAGTTTTAGCTGTTATATTCCCAAGTAGTACTGCCTCTGGAAACCTAGACGAAGTACACATGATAGTCAACAAATACTGATAACCAGTTTTTGTCTTTGGTAATGGACCAACACAATCTACAATAACTTTAGAAAACGGTTCACCAAATGCTGGAATAGGTTGTAATGGAGCTACTGGTGTAACCTGATTTGGTTTACCCACAATTTGACAAGTATGGCACGTTTTACAAAACATTGCCACATCTTTTCTTAGACCAGGCCAGTAAAAATGTTTTAAAATCTTGTCCACAGTTTTCCTTACCCCTTGATGTCCACCTAAAGGCACACTATGAGCTAAAGTCAAAATCTCATTTTGATAAACTTTAGGAACAACTACCTGGTAAACAACATTCCATTCCTCACTTGCAGGAATTGTAGGCGACCTCCACTTCCTCAGCAACACTCCTTTTTCCAGGTAATATCCTACTGACACCTTCTCAATTTCATTATCTAGTAAAGCTTGTTCTCTCAATTTTATAATCTCAGGATCTCTATTCTGCTCTGCTATCATCTCCTTCCGAGACAGAGATAAATCTTCACAGTCAGACATACTCCCAGAATCTTGTTCAAACAATGAAGGTAAGAAAGTCTCTGACACATCCTCAAAACTCGAATCCTGAGTTGAACAGTCATGAGTAACAACCTCATTCTGCACATCAATCTTTTTAGCCATAGCTCTAGTCACAACACAGGAAGAATCTGTGTTAGAATTCATCTCTGGCTCCTCTGACTCCATTGTCAAATGCACTTCCGGAAAAACTTGTCCACCTGCCAAGTCATTACCTAACAATAAAGAAATACCCTTCACAGGTAAGCTATGCTGTAATCCTACTTTAACAAATCCTGTAACTAACCCTGACTTTAAATTTACTTTATGTAAATGTACAGACATAAAATCACTCCCAACACCTCTTATATAATTTACCTCACCAGTATCACTCTCTTCATAAACTTCAACACACTGTCTAACATCAGTGATTGAGAAGCTCCAGTATCCCTAAGGATTTTTATTGGCACCAGAGTAGATCCTTCTTTCAAGGATACAAACCCTTCAGTTATAAAATGATCATATCCTTTTCTAGCTTGATCAGACTCTAACAAAGCCTCATTTGTGTTTACCAAACCCTGTAATTTTACAGGTGCTTCAGTACGTTGCACACAAGCATCTGGATCTGCTTCCTTCTCTTTCTTTTTCAATTTGAAACAGTTAGCTATTACATGGCCAGGCTTCTTACAATAGTTACAAATAAGACCAACCTGTCTTTCCTTCACAGGTTTTCCTTCCTCCTTACCTTTCTCATTAACCTCTGATTTAATTTCTGATTTACCTTGAGTCTCCATATTATTTTTCCTGTTAAAAATTCTGCCTTGAGGAAATTTATTCTTATGGATTAAAACATACTCATCAGCTAATCTAGCACAGTCCTGCAATTTATCAGTATCCCTTTCATTTAAGTAGGTCCTTACTTCAACAGGAATGCTTCTTTTAAATTCCTCCATTAAAATCAGCTCTTTCAATGCATCATAGTCCCCATTTACATTTTTAGAAGAAACCTATCTCTCAAAACTCACAGCTTTATCATAGGCAAATTCCACATAAGTCTTTTCCACAGACTTTTTCAAACTCCTGAATCTTTCCCTATAAGCTTCTGGGACCAATTCATATGCTTTGAGAATATTTGTTTTCACAATATCATAATCTAATGCTTGCACAGCAGTTAAAGCTGTATAAACTTACTGTGCTTTACCTATAATTACACTCTGTAACAACACTGACCATTTATCTCTCGGCCACTCTGACATCCGAGCAATAGTTTCAAAATGTTGAAAATATCTTTCCACTTCTGTTTCACTAAATGGAGGGACCAATTTAATTTCTTGACTAGCAACAAACAGTTTTTTTAGAACCAGAAGACTGATTCCCAGACCTTAATTTCTCCATTGCATATTCAAATCTCTCTTTTTCTGTTCAGCTTCCAATTTACAACGCTCTAACATCATTTGTTCGATTTGCAACTGCATTTCCAAATTACTTATTGGAAACGATTCTAAAACCGAATCATCAAAAATACCCAAATCCACATAGTGTGACGCTATTTTTCTCTGTACTACAGCTTTTGATGTAGTCGTCAAAATACCTTTAAGTTGCAATCTACTAGCTATCTCAGTCACCTCAGTTTTTTTTGCCTTCGCTAACAACTCCGCGCCTGGTGAAGCCAGAAACTCATCAATATTCATCGTTGCCGAATACCACTCACAAGCCAATCAAATCAAAGAATCGAGTATTCCCCATTTCCAAACCACCGATTCAAAAGTTAACAAGCATTAAACTCAAACGATCCAATCCGGACGCAGCCCCCATATTTATGTTACGTATTCAGGCAACAATAAATATATGTGAGTTAGGCAAGGGTTTTTATAACAAATAACACGTTTATTAAACACTGAAAACAAACCCCCCAAAAGTAAACAAACACTAACATAACCGGAAAAACACCTGCTGTGCGGCAGCTCAAACAGTTCTTAAAGCGATGCAGCAAAAACAGTTCTTAAAGCGATGTTGAAAAAAAACCAGTTCTTTAAAGAGGTATGCCGAAAGTTCAAAATGTTCACAGTCCATTTAAAAGGAGAGACTTTTTAAGGCGATTTAAATTCTCTTCCACATCGGTTTCCTTCGATCCCCAGCGTCGAACTCTTCCCACGAAGAAATTTTATGAAACGTAACGGCTTAAAGGCACTGACCTTTCCTTCCACACTGTCCTCAATCTCCTGCTATCCTGCAGAGATTAACACAAGAACAGTCAACAAAATCCTTCCGAATGAGGATCACACAAGGTCGAAACCATTCCACCGTCGAAATTCGATTCTCCTCAATGTTTAACTCCCGAACTTCTATCTTCACTCTCCACAGTAAAGAAACTGCTGGCAATGACCTTTTAAACTTTAGGCATTAGATAAAACTTCATTTTTCAACTAAACTGCGTCATCACATTAAATCACGCAGTGGCATGAAGTCAGCTTGGCAAATCCAGCCACGAACTGCCCCTCCCCACAGGGTGGGGTCCTCCTCTTATACCCTGTAAAAAAAACCTGTCACATGATCTCTACTGGCGGGAAAATGACGTCACTCCACCATCACAAGACCATTACCTCAAGTCCAGTATGGCTTCAACCCCAGTCACGTGACAAGGGTACCACTGTCACGTGTCACGAGTACGTAACAATATGTACAATGTCTGAAATATATCTTATGGAAATGTTTGTTTGATGATGAACTTCAATAAAAAAAATTACAAAAAAAAGGAAAAGGGAAAAAGTAGGAGGAAACACCAGCTTGGGCAGAGCGTCTGGAAAATTCGCTGATGGGTCTGCGTAAGAAGATAGACAACAACACGGTGTTACGAAGGATGAACAGCTCTGATGGGGAGAAGGGTGCAGAGTTACCCATGCCCCCCCCCCCGGGAGAATCACAAACCGTTACTGTTGCTATGCTGCTAATGAGAAAGAGATGGAACAAAAACATGCCAGAACATCTGCTACTGATAAGAGAGGGGAGAGAGACTTGTTGATATGACTTCTGAAAGACTTATGGCTTCTGAGAGGGTTGTTTATCTTGTACCATTCTGTTCATTAAAATTCCTCAGTGGACAGCCGGAGTGGGCTGGATTGATGGACAAAGCCATTCAAAACTGATTGACACCTGAGACCCCGTGAGTAGGGATAAAAGTGAGGTCTGGGGAGACACCCCTCAGACACACCAGGAGACACACTATTGAGCACTGGTTGAGTGCTGGAACACACAAGAAGGTGTGGGGCATCGGAGACCGAACAAAGGATCGGTCAGTTTAACTCACAGTGTTATAGCAGGACCGGTGGGGGGGTTGTGTGTGTGTCCACTCATGCCAGAGTGACGAGTTCACCACAGAAGAACGGTCTAGCTGAAGGACAGAGGGGTCATACCTGAATGGCCACAACAGAATGACGGATCAAGAATGTAAAGGAAGGTTTGCCTGCCTGTAGCTGTTACTGCTCGCTCGCTTGCTCGCTCTCTCTCTCTCTCCAACAATTACAACACAACAACCAACATCTACCTCAGCACGTATGAACTGGACTGAACTTTATACTTATATATGACAATTCATTATCCCCTAGACATCGATAGAGCTTGTCTATTATTACTTATTATTATACCCACATTTTTAGGTTTATTATTACTAACGTGTATTATCTATATATTTGCATTATTGATATTGATTTGTATATTTTACTAATAAACACTGTTCAAAAATAGTACCACCAGACTCCAACGGATACTTCTTTCTTTGCTGGTTAGACACCCAGTTACGGGGTACGTAACAACTGTAAAGCTTGATGCTACCTCTTCTGAGATGAAGTCGTTACGAGAGTTTTCAGTTTGTGCAGGAAAAAATTATTTCCCTGAATTCTGAACATAAAGAGGTGAAGCGGCAAATCGTGGAGATTTCAGCTCGCTTGGTGTAAGATTCAAAATTAAGATGTGCGTTTCTGACAGGTCCGGGTTAAAGTCAAAGGACAAATGTGATTTAATTATGTCTAGGGACAACTGTGATTTAATTATGTTTAGGGACAAATGTGATTTAATTATGTCTGGGTTAAAGTCTGTAAACAAGTGTGATCTAATTATGAATGCAGAAGCCTTGACAAAATTAACTGTTTGTGGAATCATTGAAGTCCTGAGATATGGACTATTGTTTTACAGAAACGTGTAAAACAACAACTCCAAATATGGAATGGGAAAACACTGTGTACCTCCCGAGTCAGGGAGGGGAGGGGTAAGGAAGAAGGATAAAACCTGCTGCCCTGTAAGGTTCAGGGTTCCCTTCTCTGAGGGGGCCCAGCTCTGCAGACCTGTTAATAAACTTTGTTTCCTTGAATTTGTCTTGAAGCCATTATTCGGGAGCGTGGCTCGTTTCTGACAACTTGGGGGGCTCGTCCGGGATCCACACTCCAGCCGTGAGGGGGGAAAGGAAGGACATCGGAGAAGGTGCACCCTGCCGAGTTCGGCAGTCCCTGATTCCTTGCTCGTCGCCCCGCGCGGCTTGAGCGAGTGATATCCGGCGGACTCAAGGAAACAAAGAGGGGTTGTCGAGGCAGTTGAGACAGTGAGCGATCGAGTAATTTCTGTGCACAGGTAAGAAATTAAATTCCTGTAGAGACGTAGTACACAAGAATCGTGGAGCTGCGGGGTTCCTGCAGGTGATTCCTCCTGTAGAGACGTAGTACACGAGAATTGTGGAACTGCGGGGTGCCTGCGGGTGATTTCTCCTGTAGAGACGTAGTACACGAGAATTGTGGAACTGCGGGGTACCTGCAGGTGAATTCCTGGGCGATCGCGGGAATACAGGTTCCGGAATTGGACAGGAGTGACCGAGCTAGGTGGGTCACATTCAAATTAAATTCCTGCAGAGACGTAGTGCACGAGAATTGTGGAATTACGGGGTGCCTGCGGGTGGATTGGAACCGAGCAAGTCCTCGAGATGGGGAATAAGGGGTCTAAGAGAGAAAAGGGTAAAGGAAATCCAGGCGCCAATGATGAAAAATACCCCGGGGTACCCCCTGATAGTCCGTTGGGACGGATGTTAGAAAATTGGGATTATGGGAGGCGAAAAGGGAAGTCAAAGAAAAAATGATACAGTACTGTGAATTCTGGTCCCGCCAGCCGATCCAAGGGTCGGCTGTGTGATGGCCTAAGTTCGGGTCTAGCGAGGATTGGGTACAACAAGCCCTTAATCTGTACGTGAATTCAAAACCTAACGTTAAACCCGAAGAAAGTGATTATGCCCTATGCTGGTTACCAACGACAAATAGTTATAAATTGAAAACGATAAATGAAGGGGGACAGAAAAAGAATACATGGGAGGTGCTCGACCACCTGCCGCCCCATATGTGCCCCCTACCGCTCCGCAAATCGAAGACCCTGAGACGGAGGTTGGCCAACAGCTGATCCGTGTTGAATTTGTATCGAAAGCATTGCCAGATATAAAAAAAACTGGAAAAACTAGAAGATTGGAATACTAAACCCTTAAGTGAACTACTTAGGGAGGCACAGAAAGTGTTTGTAAGCAGGGATGAAGAGAAGCAGAAGACTGCAAGGATAATGGTCCAGACAGTGCGACAAGTAACCGCAGATAGTAGAGAGAGAGACGGGGACTATTGTTGGATCGAGGTAGTAGCCAGGAGCAAGGAGGAGGGCTAAGGAAGGCTTTAAGATGTTTTCATTGCAATGGAGAGGGACACTTCAGGCGCGAGTGCCCCAGATACCGACGGGAAGTGCGCTCGTACGCTATGATGGAAGATGAAGACTAGGGAGGTCGGGGGTTCCACCCCTTGGGGAAGAAAAATTATCGGCAGGAACCCCTGGTAAATTTAAAAGTAGGTCCCCAAGGGTCAGATACAACCTTTATGGTAGATTCGGGTGCCGAAAGATCTAGCGTAATCCAGATACCTCCCGGCGCCCGAACCGGAACAAAGGTAATGGGAGTATCCGGTATTGGAGGCAAAATAATACGAATACCTGTTATAGAAAACGTGAAAATTGAACATGAGGATAGGGTAACGGGACAGGACCTACTTTTGTTACCCTCTGCGAGATTCAACCTGCTCGGGCGGGATATGCAAGTCAGGCTAGGCATCGGGACTGTGCCCAGGAACGGGAAGATAATGGTACAGCTGTTTGCCCTCAGGGAAGAAGACGATAGGAAAATAAACCCGGAGGTATGGTACCAGGAAGGGAACCGGGGGGGGGGGGGTTTGAACGTCCCCCCTTGCAAATCTCACTATTACCTAACAGTTCGCCAGTACGGAGAAAACAGTACCCTATTTCAATGGAAGGAAGAAAAGGGCTGCAGCCGGTGATTGAAGGACTGATCGCTGACGGACTACTGGAGGAATGTATGTCACCGTATAATACCCCAATACTCCCGGTGCGAAAGCCACATGGGACTTATCTGATGGTACAAGACCTGCGGGGCCTAAATGCAGTAATCCAAACCCAATACCCGGTAGTGCCCAACCCTTACACACTGATGAGTAAGATCTCCCCTGACCATGAATGGTTCAGTGTAATAGATCTAAAAGATGCCTTCTGGAGTTGCCCGCTAGAAGAGAGCAGTCGTGACATGTTTGCGTTCGAATGGGAAAATCCTACGACGGGGCGGAAAAGACAACTCCGGTGGACGGTCCTGCCACAGGGGTTCACCGAATCACCTAACCTATTTGGGCAGGTCTTGGAGCAAGTACTAGCAGAATTCCAATGTGCTCCAGAGAGCCAACTGCTACAGTATGTGGACGATCTATTACTATCCGGGCCAACACAGGAAGGGGTGCAGGAAGACACCATCAGACTACTGAACTTCCTGGGGAAGCAGGGGCTACGGGTCTCAAAGAAAAAGTTACAATTTGTAGAAAAGGAAGTAAGGTATCTGGGACACCGGGTCAGTAAAGGACAGCGATGCATTACCCCAGAAAGGATAGCTGGAATAACGGGAATGTCACTACCACGTACCAAGAAGGAGATACGCACCAGTTAATTTGCAATGCACTTGATATCGAATGGAAGTACCATACCCCGTGGCATCCCCAGAGTTCGGGAAGAGTAGAACGAATGAACAGCACCCTGAAGGCACAGCTAACCAAGTTGATGTTGGAAACCAAGCTACCATGGACCAAGTGTTTGCCGATCGTTCTCCTGAGAATACGAACTGCACCCCGCAAGGATATAGGAATATCTCCTTATGAGATGCTCTTTGGACTGCCATATTGGAATAAAATAGAGGGGTATCCCACACTACAGGGGGGTGATTTATTTGTAAAGAACAATTTACTGGCCTTGTTCCGTTCCTTTGCAGAACTGCGGAAAAAGGGTCTCTTGGCCCAGACTCCGCTGCTCGACTTTGCTTTACATCAGATCGTGCCTGGAGATTGGGTTCTGGTAAGGACCTGGAAGCCGGAGAAGTTACAGCCACAGTGGGAAGGCCCTTTCCAGGTCCTGCTAACAACAGAGGCGGCTGTATGGACAAAAGAAAAAGGGTGGACACACGCATCCAGGGTAAAAGGACCGGTGAAGCCCGAAAGCCGCACTGAGTGGACCTGTGTTCCCGGTGAAGAACCGATGGTGGTGAGGCTAAAAAGGCAGCAAAAATGAACTCTATGTGGACTGTAACATTATTGACTGTAATATATTTGATTCTATATGTCGGGGAAATTGAAGGGAAATGTGACAAGTGCAGAACCGTGGTACGAGTGGGGCAGAGGGTGTTCCCAGGATCATTTGTATCCCACTCGCATGTGAATGATCGATGCTATGATCTAAGCAAGAGAGAAACATGTTGGGAGAATAGTAAACCTTATTACCAAGTCTATAATAAAGGATACATGGGACAGGGGGGGACCATGAGAAGTCTCAGCTGTCCCAGGAAAGACCGCAGTTCTTCCTCCTGCATCAGGAGGGTGACCGGAAGCTGGGAATTAAGCTGTTTGATTCATTAAGGAGAGAAACACGGGAGATAAAGGTGGGCGAGTGGGGTGATGAGTGGCCACCGGCTCGCATCATTGAATACTATGGGCCAGCGACCTGGGCCCAGGATGGGTCGTGGGGGTATCGCACTCCTGTCTACATGTTAAACCGAATTATTACACTGCAGGCGGTGGTGAGAGTGATAACCAATCAAACGGCACTGGCATTGGAGCTGTTGGCAAAACAGCAGAGTCAGATGCGAACAGCAATATACCAGAACAGGCTGGCTGTGGATTACCTATTGGCCTCTGAAGGCGGGGTATGTGGGAAGTTCAATCTTACAAACTGTTGCCTTAAGATAGACGACAGTGGAAAGGCCGTGTTAAAAATATCCGACAAAATTCGGAAACTGGCCCACGTGCCAGTACAAACCTGGAGATCCCTGGGGAACATGAGGTGGCTAGACGGGCTACTGGGAGGTAGTTGGTGGCGCACCGCTCTCCTAGTAGCAGGCGGGGGTGTAATGATTCTCTTACTTTTGCCGTGTGTGATTCCTTGTATACGAACACTGATCAGGCGCAGTATATTCCAGCTCCAGGCTGTAGCGATATCCCAACATGGGACAAACGAGCTAAAACTTAAGCTATTAAAGAAGAAAGTTGACCCTCCACGGGGGGCGGAGGAAGGATGGTGGGCCCCCTGGGAGTGAGAGAAATGCTAGCTGAAACGCACATCTTAAAAAGAAAAAGGGTGGTATTGTAAGATTCAAAATTAAGATGTGCGTTTCTGACAGGTCCGGGTTAAAGTCAAAGGACAAATGTGATTTAATTATGTCTAGGGACAACTGTGATTTAATTATGTTTAGGGACAAATGTGATTTAATTATGTCTGGGTTAAAGTCTGTAAACAAGTGTGATCTAATTATGAATGCAGAAGCCTTGACAAAATTAACTGTTTGTGGAATCATTGAAGTCCTGAGATATGGACTATTGTTTTACAGAAACGTGTAAAACAACAACTCCAAATATGGAATGGGAAAACACTGTGTACCTCCCGAGTCAGGGAGGGGGGTGGTAAGGAAGAAGGATAAAACCTGCTGCCCTGTAAGGTTCAGGGTTCCCTTCTCTGAGGGGGCCCAGCTCTGCAGAACTGTTAATAAACTTTGTTTCCTTGAATTTGTCTTGAAGCCATTATTCGGGAGCGTGGCTCGTTTCTGACACTTGGAGAAGTCTCAACCTAAGATAATCGATTCGGAAGCAAGATCTCATCGGAATAATATTCGAATTGTTGGATTGAAGGAAGGATCTGAGACTGGAGATTTATTAGACTATTTTGCTAACTTGTTTCAATCTCTGTTTCCGGATATTTTTCCTCAACTTCCCGACATCAAAAGAGCACATAGAATTTTCACTGCGACATCTCGCCGAGACAAACCAAGGTCAGGTTTAGTCTCTTTCCTTCATTTTAAAGTTAAAGACCAAATCATAAAATATGCAAGGAAACAGAGTTTTTAAATTTAAAGATTCTAAGATTCATTTTTATGATGATTATCCATGGAAGTCATGGACCTGCGGTCTAAATTTGTTCCAACCATGAAGATAGCCTATGATAAGGGATTATTCCCATCACTTCAATATACAACCCGATTAAAATTATTTTCCAAAGATTTGACTCCACCTGTTTTTCTGGACCCCAAAGAGGCATTGGACTACGTTAACTCTATTCCGGTTGTAGCTGAGGTTTGAATAGTTTTAGATCTGCAGAATAATCGTTCATTCAGAAAGAAGATAAGCTTTCAATATTTCTGATTTGCTTAAGATGTTTTTTGCTCAATTGACCATTTAAAGAAGATGTGAACTTTGTGAATGATGAATGACATTTCCAAAATCTGTTTGGTCTACTGAGCGAATTAAGACAATGGACAGATTGTTTGATTATTTGCTTTTATCCTCCTTTTTTCATTAATTAAGTGATAGTTTTCATAGTTCTTAAGGTCACACACACACATATATATATATATATATTAGTTGGAAGTGCTTAGTCGATAGATGATAATTTTTTTAAAATCAGTTTTTCATTGGGCGTGTCAGTTAAATGGAAAATAGTGCAGATTTTTCTTCACTAGAGATTACATAGGTATTTTTCTCCTTGTTTAATTTTATTGTTTTTGGTGTCCTTGGAGATTGTTTTTGAATTCCCCCAGCATGTTTTTAAGGATTCAATATAAACATTTCTTTCTCTGAACTTTTATGCTGAATATGGGGAACTAGATGTTGTAGAGAAAAACTGAACAGTGCAGGCCCTTTGGCCCATGACGTTCTGCTTACCTTTTAATCTACTTCATGATTAATCTAATGCTTCTGTCCTGTAGATAATTTTATTCATCTTTTACTATGAGCCTATTTAGGATTCTTGAATATCCTTGTTGTGTCTGCCTCTATAACTACCAATGGCAGATCTTTCCATGGACCCACTGGTCTAGGAAAAAAAATATCTCTGAGATCCCTATATTTTCTTCTGATCACTGTAAAGTCGTGCCCTCTTGCATTAACCATTTTAGCTGGGAATCTGTTTCATATTTTAATGATTACCCAGTCTCAACAGTGTCCATTTTCCAGCACAATAATACTCTGTAAAGTAATGGAAGGCATTAAAGCCAATTGATATTTAAATTGCATATATATCAGTTAGAAGCAAGGCCTGTAAGTGGGCAGAAGAACCCATTAATATGACTTGATATGGTGGTGTTATTGCTTTGTAGTGTTTGGCTTTTTATATTTAGTAAAATATTTTTCTTTCCTTTACAGAGCTTTTCTATTTTAGAGTCGTATGTTGTCTTTTTTTTTGTAACTGGGGGGAGGAATTAAGGAAAGCTATTTAGAACCACTGTTATAAAATGGGCAGCTTGTGGAGTCTCTTGTTTTACTCTATGGGGAGGCATTTTATCTTTTGCCGAATTTTGGGCTTTTTGGGGTGGTGGGAGGATTGGGGCTAGTTTTGATTTATGCGTTTAATTATAAGATTAATTTTAGTTTTCTTTTTTGCATTTTTTTCCCATTACGGAGTTCCGAAGCATGCATATTTTGTATATGGTTATACTTATCACTGCCAGTTTTGATTAGCCTGCACTGGTATGCGTGTATTTATGTGTTAAATAAAATAAAATTTTTATGGCAATTAAACAGATAAATGTTATAAGTTGGAATGTATGTGGTTGGAATGATCTTATTAAGCAAAAGAAGACTTTTAAAATTATTAATAGATTCAAAAGCGATATAATTTTTCCTCAAGAAATGCAGATCAAAACAGGTGATTAAAATAGATTTTTTTAAATGTGGGAGGGACTTCAATTTCACACTACTTGTCAAAATAAAACAAAGGGAGTATCTATTTTCATTAAAACTAATATTTTATTTATCCAAGAAGACATTGTGTAAGATATTAATGGTAGATTTTCAATTGTTAAAGGAAAAATTTGTAATACAAAATTTGTTCTGGTCAATCTATATGGGCCTAATGTAGATGATCCTTTTTTAAAAAATGTCTTGGCTTTACTGCCGAATTTAAATGAATATATGTTGTTAATGGGTGGTGATTTCAACTGTTGTTTAAATCCTTTGATTGACAAGAATTCAACTAATCAGCAGCTTCCAAGTTGTTCTGCATCACGTATTAACTCTCTTTTAATTGATTTTGGGCTAGTTGAAATTTGGAGACATTTACATCCTAATGATAGAGATTATTCTTTTTCGCTCACGTGTTCACAAAAATATTCAGGAATTGATTACTTTATAGTTGATCTCCGATTTTTGTCCAAAGTCCAGAAATGTGAATATGATGCTATAGCTCTCTCAGATCATGCGCCTTTAAGTTTAGCCTTTGAATTGAATGATGTCGCTATTGCAAATTTGCCTTGGCATTTACCAGAAAATGTATTACAATGTCCGGACTTTGTAAAATTTATTGAGACTCAGAATAAAGATTTTTTTTTCTTTTTACTAATACAGGAGATGTGTCCAAATTGATTATATGGGATACATTTAAAGCATATTTGTGTGGTCAGATAATCTCTTATTCAGCTAAGCTTAAGAAGGAGACAAAAACAGAGTTAGATAAGATTTCCAAACCAATTAAAGACTTGGGTAATAATTATGCAATCTCTCCTAACATTGATTTATTTAAACAAAGAGTTGAACTCCAATCACAATATAATTTATTATTAACTTATCCTATTGAAAGAAATTTGCTTAAATTGAAAAGTCAATTTTATGTGTTTGGAGATAAAAACAATAAGCTATTAGCATCTCAATTAAAAGCAGCTAGAGCTAAAAGACAAATTTTAAAAATTCATAAGGGAGATGGTAGTTTAGCATGTATTTATGAAGATATTAATAAAATTTTTCAAGACTTTTATATTGAACTTTATAATTCTCAGTTTCCAGTTGATTCTTCTAAAATGAATGCCTTTTTACAAAAGATCAATTTCCCTCGAATTTCTGTTGAAGATCAACAAACTCTTGATGCTCCTATTACTGAAAGTGAAATTCAGAAAGCTATTTTTTCAATGCAGTCTGGTAAAGCCCCTGACCTGGATGGTTATTCTGTAGGGTTTTATAAAAATTTTGAAAAATTGCTCTCTTCATATAAGTTGGAGACACTTAAAGATTCTTTTTTGATAGGAGAGTTACCTCCCACATTTTATGAAGCTTCAATTTCTTTAATTCTTAAGAAAGATAAGGACTCTACTGACTGTGCTTCATTTCGACCTATTTCATTGTTAAATGTGGATGCTAAAATTCTTTCAAAAATAATGGATAATTGGCTGGAGAATTTTCTAGCTAGATTTGTAGATGGAATCCACTTACACTTTCATTAGTCGGCTGAATTCATGCAGTTAAAATGATGATTTTACCAAAATTTTTATATGTATTTCAAAATATCCCTACTTTTTTAACTAAGAAAATTTTCAATCAAGTTGACTCTATTATTTCATCTTTTGTTTGGAGTAATAAAAGACCAAGAATTGGTAAATATCATTTACAAAAATTAAAAGAAGATGAAGGTCTCGCTTTACCTAATCTAAGAATGTATTATTGGGCTGTTAATATATGTTATATGTGTTTTTGTTTAAATTGGACTGATAGAAATGAACAACTGCCTTGGGCTGATTTGGAATTGAATGCTGTGAAACTGTTTCACTTAACCTCATTATTAGGAGCTTCTCTCCCTGTACAAATGGCCAAAATTACTAATTTAAATTTATATCCTGTGATTAAGCAGTCATTACAAATTTGGTTCCAGTTTTGTAATTATTTAATCTCAAAAAATTTAAACTTTTTAGTTTAATTTATCGAAATTATTTATTTAAACCTTCATTGAGTGATCCTACCTTTCTTCTTTGGAAGAATAAAGGAGTTTATTCCTTCACGGATCTGTTCCAAGATGGCCGATTGATGTCTTTTGAGAAATTAGTAAATAAATACTCTCTCTCGTATTCACATTTCCTGCAATATCTTCAGGTCAGACACTTCTTACAAAAATACTTAAGTAATTTTCCATATATACAAGATTCTGACCTGTTAGATATTACTTTAAAAATGAATCCTTTAGTGAAGGGTTTTATTGGGAAATTTATAATCTATTGTTACAACAGCACAATTACCTTTCACTTAAGATAAAGCAAGATTAGGAGAGAGAGCTTAACATGACCCTGATAACAGATGATTGGATGCGGATTTTGAAGTTGGTTAACTCTTCTTCGATTTGTGCCAATTACTCTTTAATTCAATTTAAAATTGTATATCATTACTATTTGACAAAGATGAGATTGTCTAAATGTTTCCTAATGTTGACAGTCAGTGTGACAGATGTAAAACCGAGACGGCCACATTGACACATATATTTTGGTCGTGTTCTGTATTGAAACATTTTTGGAAGTCTGTTTTCTCTACAATTTCTAAAGTTTTAAAAATTAATTTACAACCTAATAAATTGACAGTTTTATTTGGTATAATGCCTCAATATATTCATGGTATTTCTCCCTCAGACCAACATGTAATTGCATTTGTTACATTATTGGCCAGAAGGGCTATTCTGTTGAAATGGAAAGATGCTTCCACTCCTACTTTGATACAATGGTTTTCTCAGGTGATGTTATGTCTCAGTTTGGAGAAAATCAGAAGCCGAACTTTTGATCCTCGATTTGATTTTGAGAAAAGGTGGGGCTCATTTGCCCGCTACTATCATCTGATTTGAGTTAATTAATATGGTTTCCTTCCGATTTTTTCTTTAAGTGGATTTGAGTTGGCAGTTTGATTTTTTTTGTTTAAGTTTGTATGATGTATAGCTCTGGGGTTGTGCTCCCAATGGTTTTTTTTTTGTTTTTTTTTCCAGTTAGTAGGAGTTTTTTATAGTTAGTAGGGGTTCTTTTTTCCCCTTTTTCGTTCAAAAAATATTCTTAACACTTTATTTTCTCTTATTATTATTCATATATTGCTTAGCTTTGTTAATCAATTATTTGCTAATTTAATTCCTTATTGTACATAATGATATATTGACTTAATGTATCTTTTTGTCAATCTTCAATAATAATTAATGAAAAAGACTTTAAAAGGAAATGAAAAATCTTTACATTATGTTTTTGTCTAAATGTGCAATGTGCAATTTATAGTAATTTATAATAAGTAGAATGTAATAGGATAGTATTACATAGACAGGATGGTCAATATAACATAGAAATACAGTTGTGTCAGCATGAGTACATCCGTCTGATGGCCTGGTGGAAGAAGCTGTCCTGGAGCCAGTTAGTCCTGGTTTTTATGCTGCAGCACCATTTCCCAGATGGCAGCAGCTGGAACAGTTTGTGGTTGGGGTGACTCGGGTCTCCAGTGATCTTTCTTACACACCTGTCTTTGTAAATGTTCTGAATAGTGGGAAGTTCACATCTACAGATGTGCTGGGCTGTTCGCACCACTCTCTGTCGAGTCCTGTGATTGAGGGACGTACAGTTCCCATACCAGGCAGTGATGCAGCCAGCTCTCAGTTGTGCCCCTATAGAAAGTTCATAGGATTTGAGGGCCCATACCAAAATTCTTCAACCATCTGAGGTGGTAGAGGCGCTGTTGTGCCTTTTTCACCACACAGCCGGTATGCACAGACCACGTGAGATCCTTGGTGATGTTCATGGCAATGAACTTAAAACTGTTCACCCTCTTGATCCCAGATCCATTGATGTCAAGAGGGGTGAGCCTGACTCCATTCCTCCTGTAGTCCACAACCAGCTCCTTTGTTTTTTTGACACTGAGGGAGAGGTTGTTTTCTTGACAATACTGTGTCAGGGTGATGACTTCTTCTCTGTAAGCTGCCTCATTATTATTTGAGTGTAGTGTAGCCAGCAAATTTAATTAGCAGATTGGAGTGGTGGTTGGTGACAGAGTCATGGGTATACAATATATACCCACACCAATGACCAATCATAGCTCCACTCCCAACATATAACGACACCCTGACATTTGATAGAAACACGCCAACATATAACCACACGTCTGACCAATCATAATTCTGCCCCAAAAATATAACAACACCCTGACACTTGATGGAAACACGCCAACATACAACGACAACTTGACCAATAATGGAAATACTCCAAATTGTTAACACGCTGACTAATGAAGGATACATTGCAACATATAGCACATAACCACGAGAGTCTGCAGATGCTGGAAATCCAAAGTAACACATACAACTGCTAGAGGAACAAAGCTGGATGAACTCAGCAGGTCAGGCAGCATCCATTGAAAGAAGCAGTCAATGTTTCGGGTTGAGACCTTTCGTCAGGACTAAAGAAGGAGGGGGCAGAGGCCCTATGAAGAAGGTGGGGGGAGGGTGGAAAACCAATCGGGGAAAGATCAAAGGGTGGGGGAGGGGATAGGCAGGAGAGGTGAAGAAGGAATCTAAGGGGAAAGCACAATGGGTAGTAGAAGAGAAGGTAGAGTCATGAGAGGTGATAGGCAGCTAGAAGAGGAGACAGAGTGAAGGTGGGATGAGGGAAGGGAGAGGGAGGGAATTACCAGAAGTTGGAGAATCCGATGTTCATACCAAGGGGCTGGAGACTACCCAGACGGTATATGAGATGTTGTTCCTCCAACTGAAGTTTGGCCTCATCATGGCAGTAGAGGAGGCCATGTATGGACATATCCAAATGGGAATGTGAAAGAGAGTTGAAGTGAGTGGCAACCGGGAGATCCTGTCTGTTGTGGCGGATGGAGCGGAGGTGCACGACGAAGCGGTCCCCCAATCTGTGTCGGGTCTTGGCGATGTAGAGGAGGCCGCACCAGGAGCACCGGATGCAATAGACAACTCCAGCAGACTCGCAGGTGAGGTGTTGCCTCACCTGGAAGGACTGTCTGGGGCCCGGAATGGTGGTGAGGGGGGAGGTGTGGGGACAGGTGTAGCATTTGCGCTTGCAGGGATAAGTGCCAGGTGGGAGATCTGTGGGGAGGGACGTGTGGACCAGGCAGTCACGGAGGGAACAATCCCTGCATAAAGCACAGAGGGGTAGAGAGGGAAAGATGTCCTTAGTGGTGGGGTCCTGTTGAAGGTTGCGGAAGTTGCGGAGGATAATATGCTAGATCCGGAGGCTGGTGGGGTGATAGGTGAGGACAAGGGGGACACGGTCCCTGTTGTGGTTATGGGAGGATGGGGTGAGGGCTGAAGTGTGGAAAATGGAGGAGGTGTGGGTGAGGGCATCATTGATGACGGCAGAAGGGAAACCATGATTCTTAAAGAAAGAGGACATTTGGGATGTCCTGGAATGGAAAGCCTCATCCTTGAAGAAAATGTGGTGGAGACGGAGGAACTCGGAATAGGGAATAGAATTTTTGCATTTAGCAGGGTGGGAAGAGGTATAATCAAGGTAGTTATGGGAGTCAGTGGGTTTATAGAAGATGTCAGTGGACAATTTATCTCCAGAGATGGAGACCGATAGATCGAGAAAGGGGAGAGAAGTCTCTGAGATGGACCAAGTGAATTTGAGGGCTGAGTGAAAGTTAGAGGCAAAGTCGATGGAATTGATGAGTTCAGCATGGGTGCAGGAAGCAGCACCAATGTAGTCATCAATGTATCGAAGGATAAGTTGGGGAGCAGTACCAGTATAGATTTGGAGCATACACTGTTCCACATAACCCACGAAGAGGCAGGCATAGCTAGGGCCCATAGCTACACCCTTGGTCTGAAGAAAGTGGGAAGAGCCAAAAGAGAAGTTATTAAGTGTGAGTACCAGTTCCGCCAACCTGAGGAGTGTGGTGGTGTTGGGGAACTGGTGAGGTCTATTGTCCAGAAAGTAGCGAAGGGCTTTGAGGCCTTCTTGATGGGGAATTGAAGTGTGTGTGTATATATATGTATACAGACACACACACACACACACACACACACACACACACACACACACACACACACACTCATGGCCACTTTATTAGGTACACTGTATACTTGCTAGTTAATACATACCTAATCAGCCAATCATGTTGCAGCAAATCAATGCATTAAAACATGCACACATGATCAAGAGGTTCAGTTTTTATTCTGACCAAATATTAGAATGTGGAAGAAATGTAATTTTAGTTACTTTGACAGTGAAATAATTGTTGGCGCTGATGGGTTGGTTTGAATATCTCTGAAACTGATGATGTCCTGGGATTTTCATACACAGCAGTCCATAGAGTTTACAGAAAATGATGCCTAAAGCAAAAAAAAAAAAAGAATCCAATGAGCGGTAGTTCTGTGGGTGAAAACACCTTGTGAATGTGAGAGGTCAGAGGAGAATGACTGGACTGGTTGAAGCTGACAGGAAGGCAATAGTAACTCAAATAACCACATGTTACAACAATGGCGTGCAGAAGAGCGTCCCTGAATAAACATCACATTGAAGCTTGAAGTGGATGGGCTGCACAGCAGAAAACCTCACCATCTTCCACTCTTGTGCCTAATAAAATCACCAGTAATTGTGCAACAATGCACCTGACCAATAGTGGAGAAACTGCAACATGTAACCACATGCTGACCAATAACGGGCACACCTCCGACACATAACCACATGCTGCCCAATAACGGGCACACCTCCGACACATAACCACACCCCGGTGAATATATGACTGCGATTAATAAACACACCCTGAATAATGATAGACACACTCCCACGTATTAGCACACATTGACCATTGATGGAAACACTCACAATATATAACCATATACAAAACAGTGATGGACTGTCACCAACCTATAATCAACTTGATCAATGATAGTCCCACTGCAACATATCACCACATCCCTCACCAATGATGGACACACCACAAACAAATAACCACACACCAATTAATGATGGACACATCCCCAACATATAACCACATCCCTCATCAATGATGGACACACCACAAACAAATAACCACACCCCAATCAACGATGGGCACATCCCCAACATATAACCACACACCAAATCAATGACAGACACATCCCCAACTTACAATTACACACCGGACCAATGATGAACCAATCCCAAACATACCATTGCCAATTACAAACATAGCCACAACATATCACTACACCACTGACTAATGATACACCCACCCAAAACTACAACTACACCCTGACCAGTGATGCACAGACTATGACTAATAATGAACACTTCCCCAAAATTGAACCACATACCTGGCCAATGATGAACCAATTTCAAACATATAACCATACCATTGCCAATTACAGACATGCTCACAACATAGAACTGCACTGCTGATGAACAGTGGACCCACCCCAAAACTATAACCACATCCCTTGACCAATGATGGACACATGCCCAACATATAACTGTGCAGCTTTTTACAACTAAAATGGCAGAGACATTTTGTGTTTATGAAAAACCATAGCAACTCATTTATTGAACATCAGGAACTGTACACGACATGGAATAAACCTCAGTTGCATAATTGTGCCATAGTATCAGAACAACCTCTTCAAATGAAGCCCATATAATGTCGATGGTTGTCAATTATGGAGGTATCAACCAATTATGTTACCCACCACAACCCACATGGAAAGCACTAAAGCCAGAATTGTGAGCCTGATTGGAGCTTGGAAAAACTGCCCAGTTCAGGTCCTATGTTCCATGGGCAGAGGAACAGCAGAGTCCTCTGGGTCATCCAGAGGTGTATTGACATTCTCATAGGCAGGTCATAACATAAAGGACATGGTAGCAGAATCCTCCAATTCTTGGTGGGCCAGCTTAAGGCAATCTATTGAAATATATTCCCATTTCCCTTCTTATCTTAAATAAAATTCTTTTTTCTCAGTTCCAAAATGTGGAACTGGCCATCATAAGGGGATGTTGGTGGGTGTCATGTCGGATGAAAACAAACAAGGAAGAATGTAAATCAATAGGAACGCAACAATGCTGTTCACCATGATGGAAGGCAGGAATATCAGCAACAGAATTACTGATTAGGGGGGCAATACAGTTGAGAAGCCAACCAAGTGGTCGTAGCATCAGGAATAAAATTCACCTGGCACTCCTAACAGCTGCTCCAATACCAACTCAGCCACGATCAACTGTGTGTCCTCTTTGGAGTTGTTCTGAGTCACAGCAGGACCCACGGGAGACGATCGTGCCAATTGTTATCCATCAGGGAAGCCCTGAAAGCAGATTTTGAACAGTGATGATACTGCTTGCATAGGCCATTAGACTTGTGTGATACACTGTGGTGTGATGTAGCCTATCACTGAGGTTCTGGGCCATTGCAGCCCAAAGGTGTCGGTACCTGCAGGTGAACTCAGTCTTTTTGTGTGTTTTCCCCTAGCCATCAGTCTGTGGTTTTGTATTGCCATTTGCTCTCATTTGTTTTTATGCCCCATGTGCTCCTGTCCTGACCCTAACCCTACTCCAGCCCCTTGTAGCACTGATTAATTCGCCCTCATCTGTTTCTCATTATTGCCTGTATTGCTGCCACCTGTGTCTCATTGTGCTCCATCTATCATCTGCCTCTCTGTTTATTGCTGAATGTACTTTTTTTTCATTTTTAGAATCTTCTTATTGATACATAATCTTCTACAGCTATAAAATGATACAAAACTTCAACAAATTGATATATGTACAATTAATAAAGCTGAAGAAAAAAAGCTGATCGTAATATATGAAGATGAAAAAATATATTTTTTAATAGGGAAAAGAAGGAAAATAAGAGAACCTCAACTAACTAAAAAAAACACCACTAACTACAAAAAAAAAGAAAGAAGGGGAAAAAAAACCCATTAGGAATCAACCCCTGGAGCAATACGTCTTACCATCATCTACATAAATAAAGAAAAAGAATCATCAACTGCCAATTCATGTTTATATAGAATAAAATTGGAAGAAACCATAAAAAATAATTCAAATTAAATGATAATACTTGGCAAAAGAGCCCCATCTTCTCTCAAAATCGAATCAAGGATCAAAAGTTCTACTAATTTTTTCCAAACTGAGACATAACATTACTTGAGAAAACCATTGAATTAATGTAGGGACAGAGGTATATTTCCATTTTTATAAAATAGCCTTTCTTGCCAACAATGTAACAAATGCAATTACATGTTGATCTGAAGATGAAATACCCTGAATATGATGCGGATCTGTTCCAAATAGAATAGTCAATGTATTAGGTTGTAAATTGATTTTCAGAGCTTTAGAAATTGTAGAAAATAAAGATTGCCAAAAGGATGTTAATGAAAAACATGACCAGAACATAAGTGACAAAGTGGCCACTTCAGTTTTACACCTATCACAGTAATTGTCTATACTAGGAAATATTTTGTATAGTCTCTCCTTTGTTAAATAATAACAGTGAACAATTTTAAATTGAATTAAACAATGATTAGCTCATATCAAAGAAGAATTTACCATTTTCAGAACTCACAACCAATCTCCATTAACAAAGGTCATATTAAGTTCTCTCTCCCAATCTTGTTTAATCTTTAGTGAGAGGTTATCTTTTTGTAGTAAAAATAAATTATACATTCTACCAATGGAACCTCTTACTAAAGGATTCAAATTCAAAATGGTATCCAACAAATCAGATTCTTGCAGATATGGAAACTTAGATCAGTATTGTTGTAAGAAATGTCTAGACAGGATGAAAAGGTCAACACTCCCCAATGCCATTAGGCTTTACAATTCAACCGCCAGGACTTAAGAACTTTTAAAAGCTATTATTAATGCTTTTTGAGATAGTGATTTAGACTCATATTTTTACTGAGTTAAGTATTGTATGTAATTAGTTTTGCTACAACAAGTGTATGGGACATTGGAAAAAATGTTGAATTTCCCCATGGGGATGAATAAAGTATCTATCTATCTATCTATCTAGTCTGAAAATATTGCAGAAAGTGTGTATGAGAGAGAGAATATTTGATAATTAACTCTTTAAAAGTCATCAATCGACCATCACAAAATAAATAAGCAAAAGAATGTATCCCCTTATTTCTCCATTGGAGAAAATTGGGATTGGTTATTGAAGGCTTAAATAAAAAATTTCGATATAGAGAACTAGACAATTTAAGTTGTTTAAAATTTTAAAAATTGTGAAACTGAAACCAAATCCATAAGGACTGTTTAATAACAGGGTAGAGATTTAAATTTGGAAGTTTAGAAAGCTGTAAAGATAATGGAGCTCCTAATAATGAGGTTAGATAAAATTGTTTGGCAGCTTTTAATTCCAAATCAATCCAAGCTGGTTTTTGGCTCTTATCGAGCCAAAAATATATCCAAAAACATAATTTTCGGATATTAACAGCCCAATAGTACAATCTTAATTTAGGAAGAGTGAGTCCACCATCTTTTTTAGATTTTTGTAAATGATACTTATTAATTCTTGGTCTTTTATTATTCCAAATAAGGGATGAAATAATAGAGTCAATTTGATCCAAAACAAAATTTTAGTTAAAAAGATAGGTATTTTTTTAAAAAATCTAGGTAACATCATCATTTTCACGGCATGGATACGACCTATTAAAGAAAGAGTAAGTGGATTCCATCTAGAAAATAGTTGTTTCATGGAGTCCATTAAAGGAATTACATTAGCCTTATAAAGATTTTATATTCTTTAGTAATCATAATACCTAAATATTTAAAAGAATTAACAATTATATATGAAATATCATTATATATAAAAACAGGTGCATTTAATGGGAACAATTCACTTTTATTCAAGTTAAGTTTATATCCTGAAAATTTTCCAAAATCTTTTAGTATTTCCAAAAGATTAGGAATTGATTCCTCAGGGTTCAAAATAAAAACCAAAAGATCATCTGCATAAAGAGAAATCTTATGTATGGTCCCATTCATAAAAATACCATGAATATGTTTAGCTTCACGGAGTGTTATGGCCAAAGGCTCCAGTACGAGATTAAATAATAAAGGGCTTAATGGACATCCCTGTCTAGTACCAAGTGAAAGTGAAAAAAGACCTGAAATTATTAGCAATGACCATAGCAATAGGATTCTTATAGATCATTTGAATCTACCTATTGAAATTATTACCAAAACCAAATTTTTCTAATACTTTAAACAAATATGACCACTCAACTCTATCAAATGCCTTTTCTGCGTCAAGAGAAATAACACATTGGGGTTCCTTAGATAGTGATGAATATATAATGTTCATCAATCTCTGAACATTGGAGAAAGAGTAACAGCCTTTAATAAAGCCTGTTTGATCCATAGAGATGACTTTAGTTAAACTATTTTCCAAATGGTTAGCCATTATCTTAGAGAGAATTTTTGCGATCCATATTTAATAACGAAATAGGTTGATATGATGGACATTCAGCAGGATCTTTACCTTTCTTAAGGATTAAGGAAACAGAAGCTTCATAAAAAGAAGAAGGTAAACTACCCTTCTCAAAGGATTCATGAAATATTTCCAAAAGGTATGGAGAAAGTAATCTTCCAAATTTTTTGTAAAATCCTACCGAATAACCATCAAGCCCAGGAGCTTTACCTGATTGCATTGACAACATAACTTTCTGAATTTCATGCTCAGTAATTGGAGCATCAAGCATCTATTGATCTTCAATGGTAATTTGAGGAAATTTAATCTTATGTAAAAAAAGCCTTCATTTTGGAGGAATTTGCAGGAAATTGGGATCTATAAAGATCAGAATAAAAATCCTGAAAAATATTATTGGTGTCTTCATGGTTACTTGCTTTATCTCTATTTTCCTTATGAATCTTTAAAATTTGTCTCTTAGCTCTAGCTGCCCTTAATTGGGAAGCTAAGAGCTTATTATTTTTATCCCCAATAATATTAAACTAACTTTTCAATTTAAGCAAGTATCCTTCAATAGGATAGGTTAATAATAAATGATATTGTGATTGTAATTCCACTCTTCTTTTAAACAAAACAACAGGAGAGGTTGCAATAATGTTATTTAAGTCTTCAATTTGTTTAGAGATTTTATCTAATTCCATTCTTGTCTGTTTCTTCAACTTAGCTATATATGAAATAATATGACCACATAAATAAGCTTTTAATGTATCCCAAATTACTAACTTTGAGACATTTCCTATATTATTAAAGAGAATGAACTCTTTTATCTGAGTTTCAATAAACTCAACAAATTCTGAACTTTGTAACAAATGTTCTGGAGAACGCCAAAGTGTCTGGTAGAAGCAACATCTTTCAGTTCAAATATTAGGTTTAGAGGAGCATGTTCAGAGATAACAATTGCATCATATTCACATTTCTGAACATTAAATAGAAGTCGAGGGTTGACTATAAAATAGTCAATTCTTGAATATTTATTATGAACATGTGAGAAAAAAGAATATTCTGTATCACTAGGATGCATATGCCTCCAAATTTCAAGTAAGCCATAATCAATTAAAAAAGAATTAATAAGTGATACAGAACGATTAGGGTGTTGATGTTTGGATGATGAGTTATCCATTAAAGGATTTAAACAATTATTAAAATCACCATCCACTAATAACATATATTCATTTAGATCAGGTAATAGAGCAAAGACAGCTTTAAAAAATGAGGGATAATTCGGTCCATAAATATTAACCAAGACCATTTTCCTGTTATGAATTGTTCCTTTTATGATCAAAAATCTACCATTAATATCAACTATAATATCCTCCTCATTAAACGGAATATTGGAATCAATAAAAATAGAAACACCTCCAATTTTACTTTGAGAGTTTGCATGAAACTGAGAATCCTCACAAAATTTTAAAATTTGATTTTTATCACATAACCTGATATGCGTCTTTTGTGCAAAGATTATATCAGGTTGGAATCGGTTAATAGTTTTAAATGTTTTCTTGTGCTTAATAGGATGGTTCCAAGCATGGACATTCCAACTTAAAACATTTAACTGTTTAAATATCATCATGAGACTTTGTATCTAAAAAAAATAGTTAGACGCATGTCAAGATAAGATAATCGAGAATGGTGGAGATAAACAACAGTAATAATAATTAGCCTACGCTCCAGAATTCCATAATGGGGATAAAAAAGAAAAAAATCCACGCAAACGACAAAGCCCGGAAATAAGTTGATATTAATCAATGCAAGCCCCAAAGAATGCATACAAAACAATTATAAGCTCCACCTGCCTAAATAAAAAGTAAAAATGAAAAAAATTCATTTCTCCCTCTTCCAGATATATAACTCATTACAGTCAACATATAACTCAATATCATTGATTTGGAAGGAACATTGTTTTTTTTTTAAAGAAAAATGACCTTCAATTTTGAGAATAACTGTCATAATATTAGATAAGTCCAAAAAAATTCTTGAAATATTTGCACAGAAGAAAAACAATCGCCACCTTTAAATTATCCAATCTATCTTTAAAAAGTAAAGAAATCCAGATAATTACTTAAAAGATCTTTACAAAAGCATACAGAGCAAAAAAGCAATTATTTCATCTAAATGCTACAAACAGAAAAAAAATTCTAAATAGTTCAAAGTTATCTACAGTCTTTCAACAGTTCTCCTGTTATGTCTTCTGAGGTTAAAACCATCCAAACCAGTCTGTTTCAGAAATAAAAGTACATTTTAAGGTAAAGGCTTTCTATAACCATCAAATCTTCTGATTTCATCACTGCTTACATCGTGAGACAATCAAACAGTTGAAATCATCCAAATTCAGGCTTCAGACTCGTCAGGCAGAGAATTAATAAAATGCAATGCTTCAGCTGGGTCATCAAAAATATGAACCCCAGAATTTTTGACAAAAAGCTTTCATTTAGCTGGGTATTGAAGTGATGGATACAGCTTTTTTTGATAAGCCATACACATAGCCAGAGCAAATCCAGAATGGTTCTTAACAAGTTCACGAGGAAAATCTCGTTTGGAACAACCTGACTGGGTTCTGATCCAGAGTCCAGGTTGATGCTGGGTAGTTCACTCCATTTTACTCTTCCTCTGTTTACAGTAAAGTTGCAACTGAGTCACTTGCTGGGTCATTTCAGAAGGTGGTAAGTGACAAACATCAGGGCCTGTGAAAGAAATGCTGCAAGGAGAGATCTTCTGTTTTAGGATACGCCCAGAGATTGACATCTGGGTCAGTCCCTGGAGGAATAGGATGGCATGGTGCTGTTTGAGGGCAGCACAGTAATGTAGTTAGCATAACACTTTATAGCACAAGTGATCTGGTTTCAATTCCTGACATTATCTTTAAGGAGTTTTTAAGTTCTCCCTGTGATCATGTGGTTTTCCATCAGGTGGTCTGACTTTCCCCCACATTCCAAAAAGACATTCGGGTCAGGGTTGGTAAGCTGTGGGCATGCTACATTGGTGCCAGAAGTGTAGCAACACCGGTGGGATGCCCAGCACATGTTTGAGCTGTGTTGAACATTAACAGAAACAACACATTTAATTGTATGTTTTGATGTACATGTGATAAATAAAGCTGATCTACATCTTTACCCAGAATGACAGGCAATTGCAGGCTGTTGTTGAACTGGAGGAAAGGATGGGACGAGTCTGTAGGGACAGGAATGGACAACAGGAGAATGGGTGTGTGTGTGTCTACAGTGCCTGGGCTGTCACGTGTGGGGGGAGACATTGAGAGCTGTAGGAATGTGATGGCTCTTTGCACCACAATGAATAGACCGACGCAGAGCGGGTCCTCAGGAGAGGAAGGAAAGAAAACCCTTTCATATAGACTCAGCTCTCAGGTGGGGAGTCTGCAGCCCACAACTTCCTGAGGTCCGAGTTCAGAGAGGAGGAGGGCAACTTCTGGAGGACCTGTGAGAATTAGAGAGACATGGAGACCGTCCCCAAACACAGGCTTGATGATGAGAGACCCAACAATGAATTCACCAAGGGCAGAATTAGAACCAGGCTTAGCACACTGACATTCAGTATATCATGAAATGAATTCTTTTGTGGTGGCAGTACAGTGCAAACATAAAACTGACTATATGTTACAAAAATAAATAAATAGAGCAGAGGAGGAATAGTGAGGTAGAATTGATGGACCATTCATAAATCTGATGGCAGAGGAGAAGTAGCTATTCCTGAAATGCTGGGTGTAGGGCTTCAGGCTCCTGTACCTCCTTCCTGATGGTAGAAATGAGAAAAGGGCATGTCCCAGATGGTGAGGGTCCTGAATGATGGACTCTCCCTTCTTAAAGCACCATGGCTTCAAAATGAAGACCCACACCTACATTTGAGGAAGTATTTGTTCTTCTCCACCATCTGATTACTGAATGGTCTATGAATCCATGAACAATACCTCACTATTCTCTTGTACTGCTTATTTATGGATTTATTGTAACTGAAGGCCCAGAGAACAACAATAAACTCACCAAGATCCAGGTCCCAAAGGAGGTAGATTTTCACTTTGTGGTCTCCACTGTTTCCCACACCACCCAGAGCAGAGAGGATGGAGGGGGACCACGGGAGGAGGAGGAATCTATGAAGGATGAGGTTGTAGGAAAGCACCAGAGGTGGAGTTAAGAGAAGTTAGTTGGACTGAGAAGGTCAGGAAGATGGGGGTTGAAAGGAGAGTTAGGTAAGGAGAAGTAGGGGCTTAGGAGAGGTCAGGAATGGGTGTGTACCTCAGCAGAGGGGAGCAACTTTAGTAGAAATGGGCCAGCAGCAATGCCCTCAACAAGCCACCTTCATCTTCAGCAGGGTTCACAATGGAAGGAAACAGTGGGCAATAATGACGGTTCCTATAATTCCTTGGAACTGAACCTCAACTCAAAAAACTGAGGGAATATCCTTAGGACCAGGAGGCATTGATCTGGCCCAAAACAGGGTCGATGGACCAACAGAGATAGACTCTTTCTCCAATTCCCTGAGGTTCCAGTTCTTCTGGGCCTCCTACAACAGACATTGGTGAGTTGATGGGGGAAGAGGGGAAAGGGATTTGTGGTGGGATTTGCAATCCATTCCATGGTCATTCCATTGGAGACGATGACCCCTCCAGTCCTAGCCCCCAGAAGCTGTGCTGGTTGTGGGGAATATTTGGGCTGAAAGGTGGCCTTGCTTGGAGACAGTGATGTCCAGTGTCTGTGGGCAGCGAAGGTGACAGCTGTTCTAATGGGCTGCGCCAGTAACACATCTCATGGGTCTTCAGGTCTGTCGAGGACAGACCCCTGACGTAACACTGACTCGTGTTGGCATACCCATTTCTCTAGTATGACAGGGGGTCATTCCTCTCACCGTGTGATAATCCATGTACAACCATCTTTCTACAGTTCAAAATCTCATTCACTTTTAATTATTACACAATGGACTCTTAATACAATAAGATTTATTTATTTAAGACACTTTTATTTTATGAATTTTGAACAATAGTCCAGTGATTTTCAAGCATGAACAAATTCATAAATAAAGAGCTTTATTCCTACTAAAAATATCATATTTATTTCTCGTATAGATGGTTTGAAAAGGGATGTAGCACTCAACACTGGCACTGAGTTTCCATTTAGAAAGGCAGAAGAGGAGAGACGTGATGCTTCTCTGGTGCTGAGTTAGCCAATCACAGGATACAATGGGAACTCAAATTGGTGTGTGTGTGTGTGTGTGCGTGCGTGCGTGCGTGCGTGTGTGTGTGTGTGTGTGTGTGTACATGTGCTTTAGGTCTGTGTAGTGAGTGCCTATGTGCGAACATGAATTGTGCACATATCCAAGTTCTGTGCCAATCTACTGCATGGGTTTTGTATCTGTTAGAGTCTGGTGTACATTGTGTATCTGATCTTTATGTCGAACCTCTACAGATGCAACATGTTGGGACAAGGTCAAGTTCAAATCTGGTATCTCACTGTGACTTCAGGCAAACTCTCAACAATGTTGGCACCAAAGTCATAAATCACATTAGGAACAACAATTAAAATAACAGGATATCTGTGTAAAACTTGGAAATGTAGCAAAATTCCTGACATTTATTTATAATCACACTCATCATAACAGCAAATATCACACATATTCTTACAAAGACTCACTTCCATATGCACACACTTCTGGAATTCCAGTTAGATTCTGCCTTTTTACAAGCTCAGTACAAGCCAAATAATTCTGCTGGTGAGACCACTCCCGCAAAGTAGCTTTCCATTCTTGGCAGTGGGTCTTGAATCCACAATCTTCAGAGCCAGACGCAGAGCGAGAGTGAAAGAGAATGAAAGAGAGAAACTCCGCTGGGAAGAATCTTGTCATTGGGTCATGAATGAGTCTGATTGTATTACTTTATAAGCCTAGATAAAACAAAATGAGATTGCTATTATTTGTCTTGCTCCAGACAAAATTGGGTTAAGACCAACTTTAAGGAGGTAAAATTCTTCTATTCACTGCCTTGGGGGTTCTGCCGGAAGAGTCAAAGCTCCTTGGCATTCATGGTCAGCAGGAGGGCTTGAATGGGAACAAGAACCACGCTGTGCTCCTCACCTGTGTTGGCCCACAATGGTCTGTTGGAAAGCTGGTGCCTACTCGTGTGTGGTGGGCAGAGGATGGGGCAAGGCCAAGGTACCTTGCTGAGACCCTGCAGACACCACTCCCAGCAAGGGGAGCAAACTGACTTGTTATTCAATCATCAGATCTCATGCAACAGCAGAGGGCAGCAAAAAGCCAAGTGGAGGCAGAAACAATCTCATTATTTGCACGGATTAGAGTTTCAGCTGTGTGGGTTCACTGTCCATTGTCAGGAGCCGTAACCCCACCAATGTGGGACTTAAATAGGTGGTTCGGGGATGGGGTGTGGGTCTCGAGCTGAGATCATGAGAGGATGTTGTAGGAATCCAGCAATGTGTCGGGCCCACTATTGTCATCAAGTGATTCACAGTCATAGATTTCCTTATCAGGAGACCAATCATTATGGATCAGTCATAACATCTCCTCCTCACTGACAGTCAAGGATGTGTGCTGAGCTCATGGCTCTAATCTGTCCAAACTCCTGTGGCTAGGCCCTGCTCAAATACCATCTACTTCATTAGGAGTTCGAGGAGACACAAGAAGGTGCATCCATCTTTAAAGACCCTCACCATCCGGGACATGTCTTCTTCTTGTTACCACCATCAGGGACGAGGATAGGAGTCTTCTATCATCAGATTTCTGAACACACCATGAACTCTATCCAGTCGCCTTTTGCATTATTTACTTTGTAACTCTTAGTAACTTTTATGTAATGCAGAGTTCTGGGACCAGAAATTAAGTAATTTCACAACATATGTCAGTGATAATAAAACTGTGTTGCAGGGGAAAGAATTGTGAGGGCTAATAATTAATAAATAGTGATGTGTGTTGTTCTAATGTGGAAACAGGAAACCGCAGACTAAAGTAGAGACATTGAATGCAGCAGCGATGCTGCCCAAGTTTCAGGGACTTCACTAATTATGAAATAGCATGTCCTCATCATTGTGTCAGAAAATTGGATTTATTGCTATACCTGTGGTAATCATTTTATTCTGCAATCTGGAACTTGTCTGTTCCTCAATTAACTCTTCGTCTAGATGTCATTCTGTTGTCAAAATGTACTTTTGCAGGTAATCTCATCAACTGAGAATGTAAAAGCTGCATCAAATTCATGTTCAGCTAGATCAGCTTTGCCTGGTTTCCTGGTGTTTAAATGGTTAATTTAATATCAGAGAAAGTATGCAGAATATAGCCTGAAACTCTTACTCTTTGCAGACATCCACAAAACAAATTACACCAAGGATTGACTGACAGGAATATGAGAATCCCAATGACCCACCCTCCCCCTCCCATGCACAAGTAAATGTCCTCCCCCTCAGCTTCCTCCAACACTTGCACCAGCAAAAGCACTGACACTGCTCCACCTCACCCCCGGCCAACATGCAAGCAATAGCATGGTGTGCATCGGTTTTCAATCGATTTGCCCATTATTTCAAATACCATCTCTGAGATCTTTCAGGTTGTTCCAAGAAACTGATTCTGAAATCTGATACTGATACAGCACGGCAACAGGCTTCGTCACGAACTAGCCTATACCAACCAAGATGCCCCATCCAAGCTTATCCCATTTCTCTAAAATTTTCCTATCCATTTTCATCCAACTACCATTTAAAAGTTGTTTTTGTACCTAACTCAAGCAATTCCTCTGGCTGCTCATTCCACATGTATACTACAGTAAATGTGGCTGGTCTGGTTCAGTTAGTTAATGGTGACAGCTCCAGGATGTTGATGGAAGGGACTCAATGATATCATTGAATCTCAGGGGTAAGTGGATTGATGTGCTCTTGATGGGGGTGGTGATTGTCTATGAATTATTTCCCATTTCTCAGCCTATTCCTGATTGGAGGAATGAAGTTCCTGAAACGTTCACTCTTTCTTCTTCTACAGATGTCAAAAGAGAACCATTACTGCCATCGACCCAAGACACTCAGTTTATTTCTGCCTCCGCGGACACAGCCTGACCTTCTGAAGATTTCTGTCCTTCTGGATAAAGCTTCTCACCTCAGTAATGCTCATCTCCACCTCTGTGGACATGATGGTGAAGCTCTTCCGTTTACTGATCAACCATTTCCGTAATTCATTAACCACCTTCAATAAAATGAGAATGGTACATTAGTCACACCCAGTTTTAATGAATTTTATTTCTACACAATAAAATTGTTTGATTCTTTGTGCTAATTGTGAATTTTGCACCTTTTTTCCATTTTCTGATATTTATTTTTGCAATGGTCCTCTCTATCTATTTTTGTAATGATTATTTAAGTGTCATAACACACTTATGAGTGGTGAGAGAAACCTTTACACACTATTATTTTGTAGCATGCTATAAAGAATTTGTTAATTCCTACCTAGTAGAATAAAACTATCTTTCAATCACCCTTCAGAGTCCCAAGGCCAAGTAAGAATTACAATTTACGTAGTCACTGTGTCCCATTGGCACCTTCAGTGGATCACTCAGAGAGAAGGAAATATCCAAGATACTCGGTCAGATAGGATTAGACTTTCCACATTGCCTCCCATGGAAGTAGTTCATGGAACTAATACTGGGACTGGAAAGTGCATTGAGGCTTACAGGAAGCAGATTGCTCAGGTGTCATGCCAAATCACCAACATCAAAAGAAGAGGATAGATTCACATATCAAAAGACTAAATGAATGTGCAGAGGCAACTTAGGATCCAAGTACATAACTCTCCATGCTATCATCTTCAAGGATTTCTGAAACTGCATGTCAAGGGCTCCTTATCCCTCAAAATTCTTTCAGAACATATCATTCATTGTGTATATCCTACCCTTACTTGTTCTCATCACTTCACACTTACCATCGTCAAATTCCATCTGACACTATTCTGCCCATTTTGCTCACTGATCAAGGTCTGGCTGTAGCCTGAGACTGTGCTCTTCACTACCCACCACACCACCAAATTTCTTTTATCAAAGAGGAATGAAATCATGATCTTTGAAAAAAACTTACAGATGTGGAGAGCTTCTGGGTAAGGGGATGAAAGGTTATAAAGGGGGAGGGGATGAAAATGAAGATTGGAGGTCACAATCACATCAGCCTGATCAGATTAAATGGTGATGAAAACCTAAAGGACCATGTGGCTGACTCTTGTTTCAAATTCATGCTTCAGTAAAAGACTCTCTAACCATTCATCACTATGATGATTATATGTGGAGAGTAAGATCAGGAGGAGAAATTCATCGAGTTCCAGAGTCATAGAGCAATACAGTTTGGATAGAGGCCTTTCGACCCAGCAAGCTCATGCCAACCACGATGCCCACCCGTTAGATCCAAATTCCTGTGTTAGACCTTGAGACATTGAAGCAGAATTAGTCCATTTGGCCCATTGAGTCTGCTCCTTTCAACCCCCATCCCTCAAAGCCTCAGCCCTCCATGTACATATACAAATACTTCTTAAATTATACTACTGTACCTGCTTCAACCACTTCTTCTGGCAGCTTATTCCATATACTCACCATCCTCTACCACTCAGGTCCCTTTTTAAATTTTTCTCCTCTCACCCTAAATCTATGCCCCCTAGTTCTGGTCTCCCCAACTCTCTGGAAAAGACTTATCACCCATCTTATACAGTATATGTTTCTCATACTTCCAAACATCTCTGCAAGGTTGACTCTCATTTTCCTATGTTCCAAGGAATAGAGACCTAAGCTGGTCAACCTCTCCATATAACTCAGGCCCTCTTATCCTGGAAACATCTTCAAATATTGTCTGCACTCTTTCCAATTTACCATGACTTTCTGATAACAGGGTGACCAAAAGCATATACAGTATTCCAATTGCATCCTCACCAACAACTTATGAAACTGCAAAATAATGTTCAATCTCCAATGCTCATTGCCCTGACTAATGTAGGCCAGTGTGCCAAATGCCTTTTTCACCACCCTGTCCACCAGACACTGCTTTCAAATTCATACTCCTAGGTTCCTCTGGTCCTTTACATCCCAGTTGCCCAAACATTCACAGTATGTGTCTGCAGGGAAGAGATTCTTACCCGGCGATTGAAAACGCAGTAAATAAGGAAAACGAACAGACCCTGGAGACTGTTGATGACCGTGAATAAGTGGGAGAACACTGCAGTGCTCTTATCAACTTGAAATATTCCAAAGATCCACGTGGTTCCCAAAACAAACATCCGTGCTGCAGCTTTAATGGTTAGGGTTCTGTAGAGAAGAAGGAAAAAGAAACCAGGTGAATGAAAATCACAGGAATGATGAAATTCCTTTCATGTGGGATCTTTCATACCCACAGGACTTTCTCAGCAGCCAACAGCACATTCTTGTGTTTATTGGATCCATTGCTGGGCCCCAGGCATCACTGGAAAGGATATTGCTTATTGCATCAAAACTGCCCTTGAGAAGACGGTGGTGTGTCACTGCCTGGAAGTGCTGCTTTCCTTCTGGTGCAGGTGCTCCCATGAAATGGTGGGAAAATGAGTCCCAGGATTTAGACTCAGTTACAGCAGAGGAGCAGTGATATATTTCCAATTCAGGGTTCTGTGCTACATAAGACAAGAAGCAGGTGCAGATGTTGCTTCCTTGAACCTTCCCTGTCATTTGGTAAGATCATGGTTGGTCTAATCTTGGTTTCCACAATACTGTCCTGTACTCCACAAACTCCTTGACTCTCAATAACTCCAGATCTGCATCACCCTGGGGTAGAGATTAGCGATCTTTCAAGTGTTATGTGTGATGAACAAACCTGATGGAAATGGGGTCCAGAGCTGACACCACCCCCCACCCCCAGGAACTATGTTGATAATGAGAGAGAGAGAGATGAAGAACAGAGGTAGAGGCATCTGCTACAGATAAGAGAGAGAGAGACAGATGAGTTAAGTATTATGGCTTCTTCACTGATGGAAAGGTAAAAAATCTTTTGCTACAAGGACACTTCTTTGCTCTTTAACATTCTTGCTGAGACAGCAGAGAGTGGACTAGTTTGATGGACATGGACATATTGAGTTGATGGATGGCTAATATCCTGTCAGTGGGGATAAAAGACGGGTCTGGGGAGACACCCTCAGACACACCAGTGGACACTGAAAGAGTGTTGTGCACCCACAGGAAGGTGGGGGCCTGGAGGATCGGTTCAGGAGAATCGGTCCGGAGTACGGTGGATGAAGGCAGACCGGTGGGGACTTGTGTGTGTGTCCACCCTTGCCTGGGTGACGAGTCCATCACTGAAGAACGGTCTAGCTAGGAACGGAAGGGTCACAATCGGTGACTCCAACGGTACAACGGAACAAGAAGACGACGGAAGGTTTGCCTGCTGCAGCTGCTCATCTCTTGCTCGCTCTCTCTCTCTCCAACATTGCAACACAACAACAACTACCTCAGCACGAACTGAACTGAACTGAACTCTATATTCCCTTATGACTATTCTTTTACCCCTAGACTTTGATAGAGCTTGGTTTTGATTCTTATTCTTGCACTTCTGTATTTATCATTGCTAACCTGTTTTATATGTATATTTGCATTTTTGATACTGTTTTGCTTAGTTTACTAATAAACACTTTTAGTTAAGTACCACCAGACTCCAACGTATCATTCCATTTCTGCTGGTCTGTTAACCCAGTTATGGGGTACGTAATGCAAGTAAAAGAGTCTCTCCTGATTCCATTTTGTAATGTGTCACCCCCTATCCGGAAAGTGTTCATTACTCTAAGTAATGAATACCATCCTCTCACACCTTCTCTATCCCCTTCATATTCTTCTATTTTGCAATGTGGGCCCTTCTCACCCTTCTAAGCTATAATGAGTGAAATTCCATTCTGCTTAAATGTCTCTCAAACATCAACCCAGCCTAAGAAACAGCCTGGTAAACCTTCTCTGCAGTGCACACCAGTCGATTTGTGCACAAACTGCAACACAACAATATAAGATCATCTGGTCATGTTGATGTTGAGTAAGTTGGCGTCTTCTTTTCATGAAAAAGCTAGAAGCCAAAATTTGGGTTTCAGATGTCTGATGTGTCGGACACTCAGGATAGACCAGCAGGTTATTGCCTTTGGCCTTTGAACATCCCTCAGTGTTGATAGACAGGATTAAATCAACTGAATGATAGAACCCCTAGCTAATAAAGTTTGGAGAGACAGGGCTAGAGATGCTTTACTTGTGTTTAAGGTGACTGATGCATTTGGCTGTGTTGCTGCCAAGCACCCCCGGCCCCATAACCAAGAATGGATCGTGAGGGTGAGTGGGAAGAAGTCTTCAGGGCTGTTCAGAATCACCTTATCTGTCTATGCAAATCTAGCCCCAGAAGGAGTTCTTCTGTCATAAAGTCCAAATGCCTTCTGAAAACCCAATGGCTCCTCCTTCTCTACCATATTTATTATTAGATTCACGATAGGAAACATGAGTTTCCCTTCATGATACAATGTTGGCTCTGCCTGGTCATGCTCAGATTATTGAAGTGCCTCCTGAATGAGACCTTAATGATGTGTCCCATCTTTTGGTGATACCATCACCTTACATTGTCTGTGCGCCTGTTCCTGGTCATTGGGTTTGAGGGTAAGTAGCAGCAACCGTGTCAGTCCTGACACTGTTCTCACATAGCATGTACACAAGAACATTTCCACCAGCAATCGCCGGCCAATAACCTGACTAGCTCCCCACTTCCAGTGTCACCATCGGCAGAGATCAGCACCATGGACAGAGACCCTACCTGGGAACCTGGAACCCCACTCACTCACCAGGATCAACTGTAAAACGAAATACTAATATAAAAGATAGAGTTAATTTGTTGTTACAAATCAACAAATATCATGATATACAGTCAGTAGTCACTTTATTAGACACACCCTGTAAACCTGTTCATTAATGCAAATACCTAATCGGCCAATCATGTGGCAGCAATTCAATACATAAAAGCATGTAGACATGGTCAAGAGGTTCGGTTGTTTATCAGAATGGGGAAGAAATGTGATCTGGGTGACTTTGAATGTGGAATAATTGCTGGTGCCCTGATGGGGTGGCTTGTGTATCTCAGAACTGCTGATAGATACCCTAGGATTTTCACGCAGCACAGTAATTAGATAAGGGAATCTCAACTGAAGTTCCATGAGAGGGCGCTAGAGATCATGATTAAAAAATAAACATCGTGGTTTGAACTTCGCGCAATGCTCACAGTGGTGAGCAGTGATCTAGCAGCCCCTCCAGCAATCTCGTTCGAGGTCTCTCAGCCCAGTGTGGCATTGCACAGTCGGACCGTGTTTGTTTGCTTGAGTCCATTCTCAGTTCTTAACGCCATATAAAAGGTGAGCACTGTATTGCGCGAGCGGGAGGATGGGAAGCTTATAATTGGTGAGGGCTGTATTGCACGGAGGAGAGGATGGTAGGCTGATAAGGAGTGTGAAGTGTGTTATCCAAATATTGAATGAACTCGCCCAATTTGGGCATCCCAAATTACCTCTCCCAACTTCCCCTTATGGGAGTGAACAAAGTCTGCCGGTGTAGTCTAAAATTGGAAGGAAATTGTGGCGACTTTTGAAGAGGAGGTGTGAGTTGGGAGAGGAGAATTCTAGGCCGAGCCCTATAAATAATTCTGATAAGGTTAATGATGAAGAATTACAATCTTCTGAATCATTTCACTGAAGCAACAACGGACACAAAAGTCCGTCTCTTTTAACAAAACGATTCGAGTCTATTTAAACAACAAATACACAAAGTACAAACATTTACAAAACAGTGAATACATTCAAATTAAAATATGATTATTACTGTCTAAAAAACAGTCAGTTCCCTGGGGAGGGGGTACCACCGCTTTCGGAAATCCCCCACTGTACCATTGTGATCGCATGCTCCTTCTCCATGGTCAGCCGGACACGAACATATCCTCAGTAGAGGGGAGGCAGTAGGCACTGGTGGAGTTCTCGACTTTCCGCCGCCTAGACCCGTTATGGCCATCTTGGCCAGGCTCAGGAGTAAGCCCACCAGGTAAACCCCTCCCGTACTGGGGGCCCGCATACAAGGAGCGCGAGGCTGAAGTGCAAACAGAACCTGAGCAGCAGCCGCTTCAGATACTCAAACAGGGGCTGCAACCTCTCACACTCCACATAAGCCTGGTACACTGACTCCTCCCGTCACAGAATGGACAGGTGGACGGGTTGTCAGTGAACCTGCTTAAAGACCTGTTGCACAGTACCGCCCAGTGCAACACCTTCCACTCCCCAGTGTACAGGGGAAGGACCCCTGCATAAAGAGGTTTCCACTGGGGACCTCTTTCACTGACACATTGTAAAACAGTTCACCAAGGTGAGTCTGATTGGCAGTCAAAGGCAAGGAAGTGAAAGGTATGCAGGAGTACAAGAAATGCTTCAGAGAGTGGCAGAAGAACACGGTGGACACCCCTGCAAGATGGTTCACAGTGTGTGGGACCCTCTCCCGTGTGGTGATCGGGTGGTGATGCAGCCAAAACTCCTTCAACACCCACTGTGATAGGATGGGGACCAGTCCCCCTAGCAGCTAGAGCACCCCCCTCCACCAGCGCAGGAACACCCTGTCTGGATGAGACTAGACGCCATTCTCAACAGCTCTCGGTAAAAGTGTGGCAGTTTTCTCAGAGTGACAGGGCTGATGCTGCCCACTGGAAGCCTCCTGTCCTCCTGCAGGCAGAGAAAGTGTGTCGTCTGGAGGGTGGTCGCTATTCAGGTATATCTGCAGGGTACTGACGTGGAGAGCTGCCAGCCGGGGTGTGAACACGCACCAATGACCTCGGTGCTCGGGACCGCAGCAGAGACCCAGAAGTCGTCCACCAGTCTCCACTGGGTCCTGGAGGGAAAAACAGTCAGCGGGTCTAAAGTAATCAATGGGTTTTACATGGATTGGTGATCCATGTTGTCCTACGCCATTGTGCCTAGTCTGCAGCAAACAACTTACAAATATCGCTATGGCTCCCACAAAATTTAAAAGACGCTTAACTACAAATCACATCCATATGACATGAAAAGGTGCTGATTATTTTGAATGACTATTGGAATCTCAAAATAAATAGATGAAAGCTTTTGAAAATAAATTCACAGTCAGTAAAAGGGTTCAAGAAGCAAATTATTTGGTAGCACTAAGACCAGTTCAATTGAGAATATTTAAAAAACTGTGTAAAAACCTAACCAAAGAGCACACAAATCCCCTGTTTCATTCAGAAATCCAGTGGCATCATGGTGGAAGTGTTCTCAACAGGGTGCTTGAGCTGAAGGTTGTACTTGAGCTGAGGGTTGTTCAGGAGTACTTTCAAGAAAATCTAGTAGGCTAGATTTTGCTAAGTGTTTTGAAGATGAAGAAAGGTTGCAGAAACTAGCCTACATAACATACATTTTTCATCATATGAAAAAGTTGAACAAGGCCCTGGAGAAAATATTTTGACTTCAAGGAGCAAGAAATTTGGATTTAAAAGGAAACCAACTTTGGAAAAATCAAGCTGCAAAAGGAAAGCTTAAAATATTTCCACTGTTGCTTGAGAGTGAGGAAGGATCGTAAAGTCTCAAGTCTTATTGAAAATGACCTGGAAGAACTGTTGACAAAATTGAAGACTATTTTTCCTTCCTGTCAACACAAGTGTATGACTGGGAGAGGATCCATTTTCTAGATTTTCTGCTGAGCCTTGGAACTTGTCTTTGAGAGAAGAGGAAGAACTTTGTTAGATGCAGTCTGATCTTGCACTCAAGATGAGATTTACTGACCTGCCCTTGGACAACTTCTGGATTTCTGTGAAAAAAAATCCTGCCATTCATAAGAAAGCAATGGACATTTTGCTGCAGTTTCAACTTCTTACATGTGTGAGCAAGCTTTATCTTGTTTAATAAGCATCAAGAGCAAGGATATAATCGTTTCATTTCAGTTGAAGGTGGAATCCATGTGTGCTTATCTCAAGTTCAACCCAGCATTGAGAAATTTATTATTTTTGCCTTATGAGTTCGTAAAATTTATGAAGGAAAGAAACAGTAATTTTAAGAATGATAAGCTAAGCTTAACTATCTGTTTATTTCAAGAAAGCCTGGCTAAAACTACATTCTCTGCTCAAAAGAGCACTGACAATTGTTTTTGGATGATTACATCTACAACTTACTGATCATGATAATGTACTGTGAGCTCTAGATATAATAATTTATATGCAGGGCCTCCTAGAGATCTGAAAATTATTTCAAGGGTTCCTCTAGGACAAAAATGTTGAGAAAGGCTGATCTAGAGTTTACAGAGAATGGAAAAAAATGCAAAAAAAAAAGTAGTTCTGTGGGCAAAAACACCTTGTGAGGTCAGAGGAGAAAGGAGAAAGGCCTGACTGGTTCAAGCTGAGAGAAAGATAACAGTAACTCAAATAACCACACATTACAACAGTGGTGTTCAGAAAAGGTTCTTTGAACACACAGCACATCAAACCTTGAAGCAGATGGGCTACAGCAGCAGAAGATGCTGGTGCATCTAATAGATATGCATAATAAAGTGACCATTAGTATGTCAGTGGTAGTAAATTTTTTCAGTGCTAATTATGATTATGATTCTGAAAGGTGAGGTATGTGCAAGGAGATCTTGGTGTTCCCTCCCTATAACTATCTAAAGAGGATGCAAGTGCATATATTTACTTTGTAACATCAAGGATGCCGCAGACATTTGGGACCTAGCCACATGGGTCACGTGCTGTTGGCTCTCAGTAGGAGTGTCTCTGTGTTTTGCCAGGTCACGAACAACAGAGGCTTCCATGTCAGGACTCTGCCCCATGTCAGGGTCCCGACAGGCTGGGCTAGTGATGGACATATAGTGGAACATAGAACAGAGAACAGGCACAGTACAGACCCTGCAGCTCATGATGTTGTGCTAAACTTTTAACCTACTCTAAGATTAAGCTAACCCTTTCCTCCCACATAGGGCTTCAATCATCTTTCATCCATGTGCCTATCTAAGAGTCCTTCAAATGCCCCTAATGTACCCCCCTCTACCACCACCCCTGTTAGTGTGTTCCACACTCACACCACTCTCTGTATGAACAACTTATGTCCAAGATCGTGCTCCACCCCCAGCCAATACTTTTCCTTGAATCACCTTAAAATTATGCCATCTTGTATTAGCCATTGTTGCTCTGGGTGAAAGATGCTGGCTGTCCACTCCATGCCTCATATCATCTTATATACATCCATCAAGTCACTTACTTGGTTTCCTTAAGCTTCGACACCTCCTTGTTGCGCGAGTTGAAATGGCGTCTCAGTAAGTAGACAGTCGAAAATAAAAGGACTGTATTGACCTGGAGAGAAAGAAAGAGAGAGTGCGAGAGTAAAGGGAGAAATTGCAAGAAAGAAATAGTGTATGTGTCAGAGAGAGAGTGAGGGAATGATAGAGGGAAGTGTAAAAGAGGATGAGAGAGAAGAAGAGTGAGTTTCATGAGAAAGGCAGAGTGGATCCTCCAAATCCCACACTGAATTCACCCCTCCCATTTTCCATTCTCACTCACTGACACTCACACTTACTCCACAATGTTCGTTGGCTTTGCCCATGACAATCTCTCTTGCTTTATCTAAAATTCTCTTTGTCCCCCATGTCTCCCCCTCAAACTCTCCACTCATACATTTTGGAAAATCAACATTCCTCCAGTTGTGACTCAGGGATGCAATTTCCCACAGGATGTGGATGCATTGGGATGACTGCGAAACCCAGGAGAGGAATTAATGGGAATTGTTCGCCCTTCACCACTAAGATGAGTCAGTGGGATCTGTGGGCTAGGAACTGCAGGCCAGAAGGTTAGGAAGCAGGACCCCAGTTTCTCTACTTTCTTCCATCCTGCCCTGAATCAATGACCCGGTGCCCCTCAACCTGCCTATTCCTCCTCACTGCCCTTCTTAATTATGCCGACAGACACAACCAAACCCAAGGCCTAGGTCCACCCCTACTCAGTGTTAAATAAAAAGACAATGAAGATGGTGGAAAGAGATACCATACTTTAACATAGTTTAACAACAGGAACTTGCTTTTAGATCAAAATCTTTCATCATCTCCAAAGTGTGAAGCATTTGACGAACTGTCCTAACACTTGGGGTAAAGTGGTATCTAATCTGCAAATGTGCCGATGTCTCAAAGGGATGAAAGCAACCACGAAGATCCCGTTATCACTGGGCCCAGTGCACACACGACTCGGAGTGGGTCTGGGGGTGGGGGTGGAAATGATGGAGGAAACTACCTAGGATGATTCTAAGGTAGGTGGCATTGTGGATAATGAAGTAGGTTTTCAAAGCTTGCAGAGAGATTTAGGCCAGTTAGAAGAGTAGGCTGAAAGATGGCAGATGGAGTTTAATGCTGATAAGTGTGAGGTGCTACATTTTGGTAGGAATAATCCAAACAGGACATACATGGTAAATGGTAGGGCATTGAAGAATGCAGTAGAAAAGAGTGATCTAGGAATAATGGTGCATAGTTCCCCAAAGGTGGAATCACATGTGGATAGGGTGGTGAAGAAAGCTTTTGGTATGCTGGCCTTTTTAAATCAGAGCATTGAGTATAGGAGTTGGGATGTAATATTAAAATTGTACAAGGCATTGGTAAGGCCGAATTTGGAGTATTGTGTACAGTTCTTGTCACCAAATTATAGGAAAGATGTCAACAAAATAGAGAGAGAACAGAAAAGATTTACTAGAATGTTACCTGGGTTTCAGCACCTAAGTTACAGAGAAAAGTTGAACAAGTTAGGTCTTTGTTCTTTGGAGCGTAGAAGGTTGAGGGAGGACTTGATAGAGGTATTTAAAATTATGAGGGGGATAGATAGAGTTGACGTGAATAGGCTTTTTCCATTGAGAGTAGGAGAGATTCAAACAAGAGGACATGAGTTGAGAGTTAGGGGGCAGAAGTTTAGGGGTAACACGAGGGGGAATTTCTTTACTTAGAGAGTGGTAGCTGTGTGGAACGAGCTTCCAGTAGAAGTGGTAGAGGCAGGTTCGGTATTGTCATTTAAAGTAAAATTGGATAGGTATATGGACAGGAAAGTAATGGAAGTTTATGGGCTGAGTGTGGGCCAGTGGGACTAGGAGAGAGTAAGCTTTCCACATGGACCAGAAGGGCCGAGATGGCCTACTTCCGTGCTGTAATTGTTATATGATTATAACATGAGTGAAAGCAACAGATCAGAGGTCAAAGGCCAGCCCCTAGGTCAGAGGTGCGATTCACACACACCTGAGGGCCAGGTCCACTGATATTTCTTCAGTTATCAAATGTGCTGACCACGCTGAGTGTCAGACACATTAACATTGAGAGGACACGATGCTTCTCACAGTCCATGAGTGATTCGTGAGGGGTTGCTACACTGGACACAGCCCCACAGCAGAGGCACCACCCTTGACTGTGGTCCTTCCCCACTGAGCTTTTGCAGTGTCTGCACCGAGCTTCAGTGCATCCCCCAAGCTCGTCCTTATCAACCCTGGGCACCGAGAGACTCCAGAGCACAGTGATATCTGGTGTCTGTGAACCCTGGGCATAGAGACACACCATGTAGACACACACAGGGGCCTGAAAGTGAAGCACACAACAAGAGAGAACCCTGGTCTGGAATGGTTGGTGTGTAGAGAGAAACAGGAAGCTTACCAGAATCACGAAACAGACCGGACCCTGGAAACTCCAGTTAAACCCCGACTCGTGCTTCAGCCAACAGCTGTGAAGATGGAAGAGTTTCGTCACTGGGTGGCAGTCAGTTTGTGAAATACATTGAGAATGTCAGCCGATCTACAGTGCAAGAAATTGGCAGCCAATCTCTGCATGGCAAGGTCCCAAAAAAGAGCAGTGCGTTGATGACCAATCAATGCCATTGGTTAAGGGATGTTGGCCTGAATTTGGGGGAAAATGGCCTGTGCTCTTCTTTGATATAGTTTTGTTTGATAAGTTCTGTCCACCTGAAACCGCAGACAGGACTTGGCTCTGATTGCTCCTCCAGTGACAGCACAAGTGACAATGTGACTCCCCCTCAGCTCTGAACTGGAACTCAACCTCCGACCAGAGTTGGGCATCTGCCGTAAAACTGGGAGGGCAGAGCCACTTGAGAGGGATGGGGAGGGTTAGTACCCCATCTCCCTCTCTGCCCTACCTGCAGAGACTAGGGTTGATAGTAACCAGGTCTCACAGCATCAGGCAGCTGGTGTTTCAACAAAAGCTTTGTTTGCCTCTCTCATTGTGGTCAATCCCAGAAGAAGATGAGGGAATTAGACGACTGGCTCCACAATGTTCTGTGATGCTGTGATATCAGTCAGACTCACTTCTGCATTTCCTTGGATGGAGGTCAGTGGGATATCAGGTCACTGCAAACTCTCCCCTGTGATCACAGGTCAACAGGCTGCAGAAGTGGGTGTTGGATCAGGGTTTAAAGAGCTGTGAACCTAGACTAGGGAAATGGGTTCCAGTCACGGTTGATTGGTAGACTTCTGTTGCCCTTGTGCCTTCTGAGGATTCTCCTCTGGCCCATGGCCAATCTCAGACCTCTCAGTGGTACAGTAGCTGAGATCAGTTGGGACAGGATCTGTCAGCAGTTGAAGCCAAACCCTCCCCAGTCCCTGGCATCATCATAGACAATACCCACAATAACCCTCACAAGTCTTTTCCTTTTTACAAGTTTCACAGCAGCTTCCTACACCCCTCCATGCAATCACCACATGGGGAATATTTAATACAAAATTATCAAGGTTTCAGATGTAGGATATTGGGTGAATTGTATGCTTTGTTCTCAGAGCTGGTACACTTGTTATGGTGGGTCGAGAAAGCATCAATGGGGAATTGATTCCCATGTGTGGAAGGATAATGCAGGGATGGAGGGAGATAAGGAGAGTGGCAATGGGAGTGATGGGCTAAGTCTGCAGGAAGCTAGCAGAGACCTGATGGGCCAAACGGCCTCTTTCCACATCGTAGTCAGTTGCATCACTCTATCACATTCCCTTATCATTTAATACTCACTCAGTCTCTGTTCCATAGCCTCCGGGGTTTATTGCCGCTGAGATAATGACGATCACAGCAGGAACAGCATAAGCAGAAATGTACAGTTGTCTTTGTTTGATGATATGTGTGCGAGTGTAATTGGTGACTGTCAGGTGTCTGGACATGATGAAAAGCTGCAAACTGTCCAAGAACATCCAGACGAAGACGGCAAGGAAGAGGTAATGCAGACACCCGGCAATCAGGGCGCACACAACCTAAAGAAAGAGGCAACACAGTGGATAGTGAGCAGCTCGGGGCAAAAGCAGAGGGCAGTCAGAGACAGGGACGCAGGCAGGAACATGCAGAGACACACAGACGGTTATAGACAAGTGGAAAGAAACAGAGAGAGATAACCACAGCTAAAGATATTCACACAGACACAGTGAAAAACACAGAGTCAGAAATGGACTGACATTGGAACTGGAACACAGAGCGAAACACGTTTTCCAGCTCCCCCTTACGTCTTCTCTTCTCCTCACCTGCCCATCACTTCCCTCTAGTTCCCATCCTTCCCTTTCTCCCCTGCTCCATGATCCTGTCCGATCAGATTCCTTTTTCTTCAGCCCTTTAACATTTTCACCTATCACCTCCCAGCTGCTGTATTCGTACCCCACACTCCCCAGCACCCACACTCCTTCCCCGTCACCTCATCTCACCTATCACCTACCAGCTTGTATTCCTTCCCCCTCCTCTCTCTCTGATTCTGACTTCTGCCACCTTCCTTTCCAATCCTGATGAAGGGTCTCAGCCTGAAATCTCAACTGTTTATTCCCCTCCATAGATGCTGCCTGACCCGCTGAGTTTCTCCAGTGTTTTGTGTGTGTAACTCAGAGATACTAACAAAGAGACACTGAAATAAACCAGTACACCAACACATGTACACAATGGAAGAGATAATGTGCAAACATATAAAGAACACGGTGGTGATACACACCAAAGATTTATTAATGAGTAGTAATTCAGTGATACAATTAGAATAATACACAAAGGAGATGGAGGAACTCCAAGGGTCAGTAGGTATCTATGAAGGGACACGGACATTAGACATTTCACATTGCCTGACCTCCTCTGTTCCTCCAGCTCCTTTGTGATTTGCTCCAGGTTTCCAGTGTTTACAAACTCTTGTGAGTCCATAAACTTAGAACAACTTTGGTACTTTTTACAAAACATCTTGTTGCAGCTCCAGATCTGCAAAGTGTGCTGATGTCACTCATTCTCCAGTGACCGGGAAACTCAGTGACATGGTTAATCCACTGCACCCCAGGGTGAATGTGAATGGGGAGGTTTGGAGTGTCCCATGAGGTCATTGGGCAGGAGGGCAGAGGGAGGGAAAGGGCAACGTTCTGTGGTGACAAGACCGTGGGGAAGGGGAGGATCTCCAATGCTCAGAGGCTTTGGCCACTATTGCAATGAGGATCTGATTAAAGGGAAGGCACGTTGGTCATGATGAGTCAATGGAAGGAGAGGACACCAGAGGAGAGTGGTGGGAGAGCAGGGGCTGAGATCCCACCACTCCCACGTTAAGTCTGGCTTTTCTGCAGAATTTGACTAACTGCACATTCAGAAGACATCTGAGAATTAGAGGTGGTAATTTGGTTTTCTTACCGGCTGTTTAATCCACATTCCGATCAGAAAGATGAACTGTGCCAGGAAGAGGGTGATACTCAGGTGCTTGTGGAGATTGGTGTTAGCATTCTGGATGGATTTGCAGTTGACAAATATGGCGATGGAGGCAGCGAGGCAGAGCAGGGAGATGATGAGGCCGATATAGGTGATCATCTCCAAGTGCCAGTCATCAATCTGTAAGCAGAAAGTGGGGAACCACGCTCAGGAATCAGCTGTGATAGAGTCTCCAGGGACAGCATTAGACAGAGTTACTGCAAGTTCACACTCATGGGATATCCAGCCCCTACAGTCCTGTGTCAGTGATTCTGCTCCACACATGGCTCCTCCATCTTCTCTTTATACAACCCATCAATTCACCCCTCCACCACTTATCACTAGATCCTGAAAATCTAGGATCTCCGATTCTGATCCCTTAATCTCTAAGCTTAAAGCAAGATTTGCTTTATTTGTCATATGTAAACATCAGTACATATTGTGAAATGTGTTATTTTATGTTGATAAACAACCCAGACCGAGGATCGTGCTGGGAGCAGCTGACAAATGCTGCCACTCTTCCAGCACTAATTTAGCATGTCCACAACTCACTAACCCGAACCCAAACTTATGTCATCAGAACGTGGGAGGGAATCAGGGCACCTCGAGGCAACTCTCGCGGTCACGGGGAGAAAGTACAAACCCCTTACAGGCAGTGGTGGGAATCAAACCACAACTGGTGATCACTGGTGGTACAAAGCGATTGTGCTCACCACTACACTACCGTGTTGCCCACATCTGATACCGTACTGTATCCCTGGCACAACTAATAAAGGCAGGAAGGCTACAGTGCCACCCATAACTAATACCGTACCATAACCTTGGCACGTCTAACAAAGGTAGGAGCAATAATTGATCTGCTGGAGGAACTCAGCGGGTCAGGTAGCATCGGTGGTCCTTGAATTATCTGTAATAAGGGTAGGAATTACAGCATGGATGGTGAGGACCTGGTGTGTGGAGGAACAGTGTGTACAAGTCAATGTATTCCCAAAGGTGGAAATAAAGGTCGCTAAGGCAGTAAAGAAAGCATGGGTTAATTCCCAGCATTAGTCAAGGAATAAAATATAAGTACAGTACAGACAGGAAATGGTAAAACTTTAAGCAACATTGTGTAGACCACAGCTAGAGTGCTGCTGAGTGAGCTTCTGGACTTGTTCTCTGAAACTGAGGCTACGTAATTTCCTGAGAAATGGTGACAGAGCGACTCCTCCTCTTACAAGCCCCTTACCAACATTTGGCAGTTATCCTGTCTTCCTCCGCACTATGGGAAACTGTCATGAAATGTCGAAATGCAGTCGCAGAGGTTGAGCGGATGGGGTAAGGAATTTGAAGGGATTTGTGGAAGGATTGTTTTCACCCATTGGGACACACTGCCTTGAGGGGGTGGCAGAGGCAGGTGCATCACCACATTTCAGCGACATCTAGACGAGGATTTGTATCACCAGTATATAGAAAGCTACAGAACAAATTTTAATGTAGGTGACCCTCGATGATCAGCATGGAGAATGTGGGCTGAAGGGTCTGTTTCTGTGTTTGTGTCTCTCTCACTCTGACTCTCTTCATTCACCCCTTTTCATCTGACTACAGATTTTTCTATTGAATGATTTCTTACCTCAATCTGAACTGGAGCCATTAAAACAGCAAAGCTTGTCAGATGGTTACACTGGCAGATTACATGGGTCTGATTGGAATGGATCCGTTCACAACCATCAGATAACCAGACACTTCTCTCTTTGGTATTATTCCAATAGACACATTCTGACTCTTCACCATCTTCCTTTTCCTGTTTCCAGATAGGAACATATTCTTTTAACCATTATTGAAAATATTCTCATTTCATTTTCATTTTTAGAAATGGGTATTTTCCTTTCAATGAAATGGTGGTTGTACTTTGTAACCAGTTACTCAATGACCTGAGAAATGACAGCAAAGGACTCCTCCTTTGATGTGTCTCACCACCAGTCTCTAAACATTCCCCCATCTCTCTCAGGTGAGGGATCTCCACTTCCTCTATCAGGTCCCATTGTACTGTCCCTGAGTAATGGTGACTGGAAAGGCCACCATAAACTGACCTGAAATGGCCCAAACCCAGTTTCCATGGAAATGTTATACCTAAACCCAGGATCTGTGCCTGTTCAGCCTCCCATTTTTAGCAGGAAGTTCATTTTCAATTGGGGAACATCACAGATTGTATCTACAAACCTGGTTGAGTTTCAGAGTCAAATTGAACTTTTCCTTCCGATTAGAGCTGATGGCCTTGTTGCTGATGGTGGCGGCTATCACCTTGGAGTTTAATGAGACATTGTTCTGAGATGGACGGCTGCCTTTAACCTCTTGGTTCAGCAGGGATTCCAAGTCTTTGAATACAATTAAGGAAAAGGCCTGAAACTCTGTGGAGATAATAGATCAGCCTTTGGTGAATGTGGAGAGACATTACAGAAACACTCCAGCAGCTGGATATAAAGGCAGATCAACACAAAACATGTCCATTGCAGTAGCGCTTTGTAAGTCTTTTGAGTATTAAAATCAGCTGTCAATGGGGATGGACAAGGAGACCATCATGTGGGTTGCCCTATCGTGGAAAGTTAATTTGTGTTGATTAAGCTACACTCTTCCGGGTAAATGGGAGTCTATCACATTCCTGACCTGTGTCTTGTGGATGATTCAAAATCTGGAGGTCCACAGAAAATGGTGCGTTTCTGGGAAAGATAAGACCATAAGACAAAGGTGCAGAATTAGGCCAATTTGTTGTATAGTCAAGATAGTTATGGGAGTCAGACCTTTTCCCACCCTGCCCACTGCAAGAATGCCATTCCCTATTCCCAGTTCCTCCGTCTCTGCCGCATCTGCTTCCAGAATGAGGCTTTCCATTCCAGGACTTCTCAAATGTTCTCTTTCTTTCAGGATCGTGGTTTCCCTTCTGCTGTCATCAAAGATGCCCTCACCCGCATCTCCTCCACTTCCCACACTTCAGCCCTTAACCCATCCTCCCGTCACCACAACAGGGACAGGGTTCCCCTTGTCCTCACCTACCACTCCACCAGCCTCTGGATCCAACACATTATCCTCCGCAACTTCCGCCACCTTCAACAGGACCCCACCACCAAGCACATCTGTCCCTCCCTACCCCTCTCAGCTTTTCGCAGGGATTGTTCCCTCTGCAACTACCTGGTCCACACGTCCCTCCCCATAGAACCCCCACCTGGCACTTATTCCTGCAAGCGCAAATGCTACACCTGTCCCCACACCTCCCCCTTTACCACCATTCCGGGCCCCAGACAGTCCTTCCAGGTGAGGCAACACTTCACCTGCGAGTCTGCTGGAGTCATCTATTGCATCCGGTGCTCCCGGTGCGGCCTCCTCTACATCGGCGAGACCAGACACAGATTGGGGGACCGCTTCGTTGAGCACCTCCGCTCCATCTGTCACAATAGACAGGACCTCCCGGTTGCCACCCACTTCAAATCTGCCTCTCATTCCCATCTAAATATGTCCATACATGGCCTCCTCTACTGCCATGATGAGGCCAAACTCAGGTTGGAGGAGCAACACCTCATCTACCGTCTGGGTAGACTCCAGCCTGGTGGTATGAACACTGAATTCTCCAATTTCCGGTAATTCCCTCCCCCTCCATCTATCCCAGGTCCCTCTCTGCCTCTCTGCCCTTTCAACTTTCTGCTTCTTTATCTCTACAGTTCTTTCATGCTTATCCCCTCCCCCTCCCCCCTTTATCATTCCTCTGATTGGTTTTCCACCTGGTGCCTCTAGGCCCTACCCCCTCCCCATCTCTATTACTGGGCTTCGGCCCACTCTTCCCCCCCATTCATGATGAAGGGTCTCAGCCCGAAACGTTGGCTACTCTTTTCTCATGGATGCTGCCTGACCTGCTGAGTTCTACCAGCGTTGTGTACGTATTCTTTGATCCACAGCATCTGCAGTTGTATTTTTGTGGGTTTCTTTCCTTGCAAAAGGCTTCTAGTTCTGTGAGATTCTTAGGCCATTTTACATACACTGTTCTTTTGACGTCTATCCACAGATTTTCGATGATGTTTAGGTCGGGGGAGCATGATGGTTATGACAAAACCTTCAGCTTGCACCTCTTGAGGTAGTCCATTGTGGATTTTGAGGTGTGTTTAGGATCATTATGTGGTTGTAGAATCCATCCTCTTTTTACAGACGGTGTGATATTTGCTGGTTTTTAATTGAATTCATTCTTCCCTCTACCAGTGAAATCCTCCCCGTGCCACTGGCTGCAGCACAAGCCCAAAGCATGATCGATCCACCCCTGTGTTTAACAGTTGGAGAGGTGTTCTTTTCATGAAATTCTGCATCCTTTTTTCTCCAAACATACCTTTGTTCATTGCGGCCAAAAAGTTCTACTTTAACTTCATCAGTCCACAGGACTTATTTCCAAAATGCATCAGGCTTGTTTAGATGTTCCTTTGCAAACTTCTGACACTGAATTTTGAGGGGTGAGGACACAGGGAAGGTTTCCTTCTGATGACTCTTCCATGAAGGTCATACTTGTACAGGTGTCACTGCTCAGTAATACAGTGTACCACCACTCAAGATTCTGCTAAATCTTCCTGAAGGTCTTTTGCTGTCAAACGGGGGTTTTGATTTGACTTTCTAGCAATTCTCCGAGCAGTTCTTTCAGAAAGTTTTCTTGGTCTTCCAGACCTCAACTTGACCTCCACTGCTCCTGTTAACTACCATTTCTTAATTACATTACGAATTGAGAAAACAGCTACCTGAAAACTCTTTGCTATCTTTTTATAGACTTCTCCTGCTTTGTGGGCATCATTTATTTTAATTTTCAGAGTGCTAGGCTGCTGCTTAGAGGAGCCCATGGCTGCTGAATGTTGGGACGAGGTTTGAGGAGTCAGGGTATTTATAAAGCTTTGAAATTTGCCTCATCTGGCCTTTCCTAATGATGACTGTGAACAACCCTAACAAGCTAATTAAGGTCTGAGACCTAGGTAAAAGTTATCTGAGAGCTCAAATCTTTTGAGGTGCCCAAACTTTTGAAGGGTGCTCCTTTCCTTTTTTTCACTCCAAAAATTAATACAAAACAAAGATAATACACTAATCTTGATTAAAATGTTGAAAATTAACTTTATGCCTTTAGGAGATCAGTTCATCTTCTACTCACTTCTATTCACAGTAACAGAAATTTTGACCGGGGTGCCCAAACTTTTGCATTCCACTGTATCTCACTCCTGTACACCTCTTCATCTTCATCTGAAATTCTGTCAATAATAGTTGTGTTGTCAGCAAATTTATAGATAGAATTTGAGCTGTGCCTAGCCACACAGTCATGGGTGTAGAGAGCGTAGAGCAGTGGGTAAGCACGCATCCCTGAGGTGCACCAGTCTTGATTATCAGCAAGGAGGAGGTTATTTCCAATCTGCACTGACTGTGGTCTCCCAATGAGGAAGTCAAGGATCCAGTTGCAGAGAGAGGTACAAAAGCCCAGGTTTTGGAGACTGTTGATCAGAATTAAAGGTATGATTGTGTTGAACGCTGAGCTGGGATCAATAAACAGCAGCCTGACGTAAGTGTTGCTGTTATTCAGGTGATCCAAGGCCAATTGGAGAGCCAGTGAGATTGCATCCTATTGTCTGTGGCAAACTAATTCAACAGATTCTCCCTCCTCTGGCTAAATAAATCCCTCCTAATCTCCATTCTGAAGGGATGTCCTTCTATTCTGAGGCTGTGCTCTGTGGTGCAAGACACTCCCACAACAGAAAGCATCCTCTCCACATCCACATTTTCTAGGCCTTTAAATATTCGATATGTTTCAGTGAGATCTGCTCTCAGTCTTCTAAATTTCAGTGAATACAGGCCCAGGGCTATCAAACCGCCTCATATGTTAACCCTTTCATTCCCACATTCATTTGATTGAATCTCATGTTGACCTACTCCATGATCAGATGAGCAGATATCTTGAATTTAGCAAATATCTGTCAGTCTACATACTGAGTTGTCTTAGATTAATACAGAGTTTTATACCATAAATTTGATCTTAATGTTGATTACACATGGATTAAAATCAATGGCCAAGCACTGCTCATTCTAAACGACGTTTGATTTCTATTCAAGGCAGAATTGTCTTCACCGAGGTTTACACAATAAGATCAAACACAGCAGCATATTTTGATGTAGCGGAACACAGACTGATCCCACAGAGTAATAGTTCAGTCAACAACCTGGATGAGGTAGAACATCCCCTGTGAATGAGTCCGTTAATCACTGGCCAAACTCATTCTTATACCGTGTACACAAGCATGGGAAAGAGACAGAAAACTTACCAGTGTTATTTTCTCCAGCAATGGTTTTCCAGTTCATCTCAAAGGCATTATTCTGAGTTTCCAATTTCACCAGTTGGTCTCCACTCGCATTGTTCCTTTCAGGCACCTTGACCGTAAGAACTATGAGGAAAGTTAAAATAAGGTGAAGCGTTCAGAAGCAAAAGGGATGTTCTTGTTTTTTTTTCTTCCCTCTCTCCCTCTTTACCTCTACCTGTATGAACAATAATTCTCTGCAAGGTCTTGTTCAGGCTTTCTGAGAATCCCATCTGATGGATACAATTTGGGCTTTCTTAGGCTGAGTTAGCTTATTGTAGTAAGAAAGCAATTAGACTCAAGTTCCCACAGAACTGAGAGAAAATACTCATGCATGTTCTTCACCCTCTGGGGGCACTGAGCAAAAGCAGGTAAAATGATAAATTCTGGCTCAAATATGTTAGTTCACCAGGTCTAATATCTTACCAACACTTCTTATCCTTGGCACAGACAGTGATCTTGACTCCTTACCAGAGATAGTGAGGATTCCTGTTCCCATATCACAAGCACAGAACCTACACTGAAGTTTCATGATTTTAGTCTTTTTCTCAACTTCAAAACATCCTTCTAGATGTTATTTTTGAAGTATGGTGGAACCTCTATAAAGGAGAATTGAACTACTTTGTATTTGGTTACCATGCTTAGAGGGAGTGAAGAGAAGATAGAGCAGGAAGATGCAGTCAATGAGGAACATCAGATCCATTGACACACCAGAGAATGTGGCATTGTTCTTCTTTAGCAGTGAAGGGTGAGACATAATTTGATAAAAGTCTTCAGAATTGGCAATGGTTTGGGCAGAGTTAATGAAGAGAATGGTCTTCCATTGAAGAAGGGTGGAGAACCAAAAGCCAGAGATTTAAAGGTTATTGATTATTGTTGAACCAGGGGTGCCAGGAGAGACAGCCTTTCCACACAGTGAGTGGTCTCAGAACCCACTGCATGGAAGGGAAGTGGAACTGTTTCATCATGAGCTTTCAAATGGGAGAACAGATGGAGTGTTGGAGAGAAAATAATTATATGGCTATCAAGAAACAGGGGATGAGCAGACTGTAATGTCCCTGGGTTCAATGGGTATAATGGCTTTCTGCACAACGTTTCTATGATACTACACTATGGGTGAATACTTTGGAGTAGTTTGTTTGCAGACAGTGAGGTCACAAGTAAATTAAATAGCTCATTATATAATGTGAATGAGGGTTTGTGGATAACCTTGTCCGGGACCTTTGGTAGAATTCTCCTGGTCTTCTATGATATAGTGTCCTGTATTCTCACCAACTGAGCAAATGACAGAATGTCCCATACAAAATGAGGCACCTTTGACAGGGTGGCACCCTCTCAGATCTGCACTGGATGGGAGCCTGGACATTGTGAGCAACAGGCAGCAGTGAGGGTGAGGGTAACATGTGCAACACATGAGAGTGGACACTCACAATCAGTGATGTGGCATGTTTCAGCACAGCCTTCCATAGCATATCAGAAATAAAAGCTGGAAATGTTGGTAAATTCAGCAGGTCAGGCAGAAACATTAGAATGAAAAATGGTTAACCTCTTCAGCATGAAACATTAACTATTTATCTTTCCAGAAATGCAGCCTGAACTACCGACTACTTCGAGCATTTTTCTTTCTTCCACATTTCCTCTAGCTTGGTTGATTTTTAAGCGTTAGAAATATTAAACAAAGGTTTCTATCAAGAGCCAACATCTAATCTTTTTTCAAAACCAGCTAATTATTGAGAAAGTAATCACCACATTCCCTTTCCTTAACTTGAAACTAGTTTTGCAGACCCAATAACTAGCTTTGAGGACCTTTGCCCCAGTGGTCAATGTTTTCAGTGTCCAATACTTTACCAAAAGAGTTTGTTTCTATGGTCTCTGCCTTTGAACTGGGTAGTTTCAGGGCAATCGCCATTGCCATGTTCTCCAAGAGGTCCACTGTGGCCGTTGCCACCTCCAGCCTTTGAGTGATCTGCATGCTATCCAGCCGCGAACTATTAAGAACATCGTTTACAAATGCTGTTATATCCTAGAGATGAAAATGAACACCTCATCAATTGAGAACCAAAATACTACAGATGTTGAATGTCTGGGAAAAAAATGGAACATGCTGGTTTTCTAATGAAGGATCACTGAGCAAGAACATTAATCCTGTTTCCCTCTCCATGAATGCTGGCTGACCTGCAGAGTCCAGCTATTTCCATTTGCTCTTCCCCCAGTTCTGTGGAAGGGTGACTGACACAAAATGTTGTCTGGTTTCTCTTTCCATCGATACTGCCAGACTGGCTGAGTTTTTCCAGCATTTTTTTACTTTACTAGGGGCTAATGGTGGAAAGAGTGAGAAGCTTCACGCCCCTGGGTGTCGACATCTTAGAGATTCTATTCTGGGCCCAACACATTAATGTGATCATGAAGGCACATTGGTAGCTATACTTCATCAGGAGTTTGAGAGATTTGCTATGACACCAAACCTTCCAGCAGTTATATGCAATGAATTCTGCCAGATTGCAGTACTGCGTGGAACTGAGGCTCTAAAAACAGGATTGAACGAGACTGAAAAGGGTTGTCCACTCTGCCAGACCTATCATGGGTACAACCCTCCCCACCATTGAGGACATCTTCAAAAGGTAGTGCCTCAAGAATGCAGCATCCATCACTCAGGACCATCAGCACCAGGACAAGCTCTCTTCTCATAACTACCATCAAGGAGATAGAGAAGCCTAAAGATGCATACTCAACATTTCAGGAACAGCTTCTTTCACCACCATCAGATTTCTGAATGGTCCGTGACCCTCACTATTCCACTTTTGCACTATTTGTTTATAATAATTTAGAAGTTCAAAGTACATTTAATATCAAAGAATATATAATATATACAACCTTAAAATTAATTTCCTTACAGGTAGCCACAAAACAAAGAAATCCAATAGAGCCCATTAAAAATGACCGTCAAATTATTATTATAATAATTAGTTATGTTTTGTACTGTACAACTGCTCAAAACAACAGATTTCATGACATGTCAGTGATTCTGTGATTCTCAACACTGATCTGACTCGACAACCAAAAGAATCTCTTTCAAGGACCCTACTACTCAGTATTATTTATTTACATTTTTTATTATTTACATAATTTATTCTCTTTATCATGTTGGTAATTTGTCACATTTTGGTATTTGTAGTTCTTAATAACTTCTATTGTATTTCTTTATTTTCCAGTGAATGTTTTCAAGGAAATGAATCTCAGTGTTGTATATGGTAATGTATATGTTCTTTGATAATAAACTTACTTTGAAAATTGGCAGTTCTATTAGTTTTCCATGACTGTTTATTTTCTTGGGGCTATTGAAAGTTCCCTTCTTTATGGAAAGATTTGTATCCCTTCCTGTTTTTATTCCTACTGCACTAATTGTTGAATCTTTCTCCACCTACATTCTTTTTCACTCCCATTTCTATTACAACTCCCCTTTCCTCTCCCTTCACTTCACATCTTTGATACTCTCATCTTTTTCTCCATCGTCTTCTGTTCCCTTGCTCCCACTTTCTCAACCCTTTCTCTTTTTCTACCTGTTTTGGACTCCCTTTGCCTCCTCCATCATTCTTTGGTAACTATCCCAGTACAGACAATGTGTGGGCAAGAGCAATGTTGTGTTGTGAATTTCCTATGAATCAATGAGAAAGGTGCTGTAAGAACATTCCGGCATTCCGTAACACCCATGTAACCTAACTCTATCTGGTGATCTTCCCCCATCCCGTTACTACCTCCAGTTAACAAAACCCATCCCTCACATGTCTAGAATCCACCTTTGACCCAACATTGATGGGTCACTGAGGAGTGTTCTGAGTTTCCACCATCATCTGAGTGTACAAGTCTTTTCAAGTTTCACTCCTGAAAGGCATGGCTCTAACTTTCAGATTCTGCCCACCAGTTCTGTACCTCCCTACACCCTCCCTACCCCCTCCACACTCCATACTCCCTCCCTTCACATCTACTCCTCTCCAGCTCTGTTTTCCATAATACATAGATCATAGCACAGTACAGCACAGGAACAGGCCATTCAGCCCACAATATCTGTGCTGAACATGATGCCAAATTAAAACCATTTCTCTTCTGTATCCACATGATCTATATCCCTCCATTCCCTGAAACGTCATGTGTTTATTGAATAGTGTCTTAAACATCACTATTCACACCATTAACTCTGGCAGCCTGTTCCTGACATCCAACACTCTGTGTAAAAACCTGTCCAACACATCTGTTTTAAACTTCCCCACTCTCACCTTAAATGCATATCCTACAGTATTTGGTGTTTTTACCCTGGAAGAAAGTATCTGTTCAACTTCCTTCCCAACTTTCTTCCAAATACATCTTGTCCATTTTTACTGATGTTTCTGGATAAGTTAAAAGACCTTTACATATCTTCTGTGCTCTCTACTCCAAGGAAGCCAACTTTAACAATCATTCCTCAGTCAAAATCCTCCTGACTATATCCTTGTAAATATTCTCTTTACTCTCTTCACCCAGGGATACACCACTTTTACCCCAGGATAAAATTGTTGGGTGTCTAATTCCTTACCTTGGTATCATTTGTCCCACTGAAATTCTGACAGACTTTATCACGGTAGCAATCAGCTAACTTCAGCATATCTGCAGAGTTTAACTGGGCAGAGGAAGAAAACAACAGTTAAATATAATGCAACAACCAAACAGAGAAATAATCAAGAGTAACAAGCAATCCGAAAAAAAAGTCTGAAAATGAAGCCTCTGAAACTCCTTGGCTTCACAGGTGAATCTAACACAACTTCCGATGGCAACTCTTACTGGAGGTCACGGGGTCAATAAAAAGACACTTCTGTGCAAGGAAAAGCAGAAAGGAACAGCCTAAAATATCCTTTATAAGGTCCAGCAGAACTGTGGTACAGATCTTGACCAAACAATCCATAGGCATGGACCAACGATCAGCTGGTCAAGTTGAAATTCTGTCATAAATTCAGATATCATGGAAATAGGCCCTTCAGCCCACTGAGTGGATGCTGACCCTCAAACTCCCATTGATGCTAATGTTAAACTCATTCCTTTATATTTTCTTTACATTATGATAGAGACATTTAAGAGGCTCTTAGATAAGAACAGGAACGTGCAGAGAATCAGGGCTATGGACATTGTGTAGGCAGAACTGATTAGTTTAGTTTGGTGTTTAATAAGTTCAGCACAACATTGCAGGGTGAAGGGCCTGTTGCTCTGCCATACTGTTCCACTTTCCAGATCCAACAATATTCCCTACATGCTACCCTTCAACAATGCACTAGGGGCAATTTATAGCTGGTAATTAATGTACCAAATTGCACATCTTTGGGATGTGGGAGAAAACTGGAGCTCATGGGAGAGTCCACAGGGTCAGAGAGCAATTGTGCAAACTCCACACAGACAGTGCTGAAGATCTGAATTGAACCCAGGACACCAGGTGTATAAGGCAGGAACTATATCAGCTGCTGTGCTGTCTCACTGTTCCAAGCTTACACTGGTGTCACTTCCCCACCATTCCTAAACTACAGTGACGACTGCATTGGTGCTGCTTCCTGGACCCATGACAAGCTTTACCTCCAACTTCCAACCTGTCTTCAAATTTACCTGGTCCATTTCTGACACTTTCCTCCCCTTGCTTGATCTCGCTGTCCTTATCTCTGGAGACAGTTTATCCACTGATGTCTATTACAAATCTCTGACTCTCATAGCTACCTTGCCCATAACTCTTCCCACCCTGTTACTTTTAAAAATACCACCCCCTTCTCTCAATTCCTCAGTCCACCGCATCTGCTCTCAGGATGAGGCTTTTCATTCCAGAATGAAACAGATATCCTCCTTTTTCAAAGAAAGGGTCTTCCCTTCCTCCACTATCAATTCATCACTCAACCACATGTCTGTCCTCACCCCATCCTTCCGCCACCCCACTGAGGATAGGCTCCTTATGTCCTTAACTACCACCCCACCAGCCTCTGCATCCAGCACATAATTCTCAGTAAATTCTGCCAACTCCAGTGGGGTTACACCATCAAGCACATCTTTCCCTCCCCCCCCCACTTTCTGCTCTACGTGGGGGTCACTCCTTATGTGACTCCCTTGTCCATTTGTCTGTCCCTCCTCCCTCACTACCATCCAGGGCCCCAAACAGTCCTTCCAGGTGAGGCGACACTTCACCCGTGAGCCGGCTGGGGTCGTCTACTGTATCTGGTGCTTCCAGTGTGGCCTCTTGTGGGACCCGATGTAGATTGGGGGTCTGCTTCGCCAAGCATCTATGCTCCGTTTGCCAGTAAAAGAGGGATCTCCCAGTGGCTACTTTCCATTTTAATTCCACTTCCCGTTCCCAATCCAACATGTCCATCCATGGTCCTCTCTACTGATGTGATGAGGCCACACTCAGGTTGAAGGTTATATTCCATCTGGGTAGCATCCAACATTGATTTCTTAAACTTCAGGTAATGACACCCCCCCCCCCCACTCCACCTTCTCTATTTCCCATTCTGATTTCCCTCTCTCATCTTTTCTCCTTGCCTGGTCGTCACCTCCCTCCAGTGCTCCTTCTCCTTTTCTTTCTTCCATGGCCTTCTATCCTCTCTTATTAGATTCCCCCTTCTCCAGGCTGGTATCTCTTTCATCAATCAACTTCCCAACTCTTTAATTCACCTCTCCACTTCAGCTTGGGTTTTTCGTTCCCCACCCTCCCACTCTCTTACTCTGACTCCTCATCTTTTTTCTCCAGTCCTGCTGAAGGGTTTCGGCCTGAAATGTCAACTGTACTCTTTTCCATAGATACTGCCTGACCTGCTGAGCTCCTCCAGCATTTTGTGTGTGTTGCTTGGATTTCTAGCATCTGCAGATCTTTTTCTTGTTTGTGATCAGAATAAAAAGGAATGAGTCTTGGATTAGTACAAATCGAGATGAGCAACGGATGTTTGCCAAGCAACCAACATCCACATCTCGAGAGTATCCTGAGCACTCTCAACTTGCTCTAATGCAAAATCAGCAAGCTGGAATTACACAGAATATTCTCACAAAGAGTGAGGAACAGTGTTTAATCTGGTGGGTGAAAAGAAGACATGAATGTAGAAGAGGGTGAAGGGCAGACACAGGAAGAGTGATACATCTAGTGAGGACTGCAAACAATGGAAAACATTCCAACATATCTACATTCGGGGATAATGGAAGTTAAGTTTGCGCCTTGGAGAAACCGAGTGAGTTCTCATACCTGCTGGGCGTTTGCTGAATAATCCAAGTTGCACTGCGACGGCGTAGAGTTCTGCTTCTCAGAGACAGGACAGGAAAGTGGATCCACTGGAATGAAGATGGCATTTTAGAGATCAGTGCGTCCACCTGCCAACTCTACCCCCACCTTCCTGCTGTTTACCGATCAGACAGGGAAGCACTGACCTCTGTAACTCCAAGCTGGTGTACTCCCACAATGAGCAGCATCAGACCCGGACACACCGTACTGTGACTCGACGCCACATCTTCCTGACCCCAAGAACAACTGTGGATGCCTCGTCCAATCCCACACTCACTGGCACCCAAAGGAACCGATACCATGGTTGGCATTGTACTTGTAATGTTGGCACAAGCCACACTAATGTGGAAATGTTGGTATGGGCCTCATTGCTGGTTTGGGAGGGACAATTTGTAAACATCTCCACAGCCATGAAACCAGTTAAATGTGTAAGTGATCAGCCCTCTCAGGCTGGAGGAACAACACCTCATATTCTGTCTGGTTAGTCTCCAACCTGACAGCATAAACACTGAATTCTCAAACTCCCAGTAATTTCTCACCCTCCCCTTCTCTCTTTTTCCATTCCCTACTCTGGCTCTCCTCTTATCCCTTCTCTTCTCCTCATGACCCTCATGTGGAGGAAAGGGCTTGAAGACTAGGGGTTGGCCGAACCGTGGGGAGAGCATGAGGAAAAAATAGAATGAGTCTGTCTTACAATAGATCATATCATCAATGAGGAACCGATTATATAGGTGCTAATTGTCTGAGAGGTAATGTGATTAGTTGGTACCCTGAGCAATGAGGAACCGATTGTATAGGTACTAACATTGTATAAATTGTGGAAACAGTGTCTGGAGACCGGCTGACCTCGTGTGATTAGATTTACTGTATAAATTTGAACTGTAACCTCATGTTGATGGAGACATGCCCGTGAATTCACGATTTAAGGCGGTAACTAGCTTTGAGCCTACTTTCTCTATGGTCAGTACTACATTCTCTAACAGAATCTGGCAACAAGGATGGGATCCCTATGACATGGGATCCCAATGAACCCATCGGAGAAGCTTTCTTATCATCAACACCAGACCAGCATACCCACCCATGAGACTTGCTTGAAAGATAGAGGTCAGTCCGGGGTAGGGACCGGAGCTGCCCCATACCGGCTGGTGATCATCTCAGAGTTCAGACTCAGAACAAGACAGGCTTTGGAAGAAGAGTCCTGAGAGCTCTGATTAAAAGACGGTATTAAAACAAAGGCAATTAAAGGATGGTGTTAAAACGAAGGCAACTGAGACCTTGAGATTAGAACCTGGATCCATTGGCCAATGGAAAAGAAATTATATGGAGAGTATGATTGTATGTCTTTGAGTGTATGCCTCTGTTTGTCTTAAGTGTTTACGTCCTTTGTAGAGAACAGTTAACAGGCAAGTAAAATGGGTAACAGGAACGGCAAGCCCCAGAAAGGGATCTTAAGGCACAAACTAACGGAGATGGGAGTAGACTCTCACATGGTGGATTGGATAGTGGACTACTTGACAGATAGACCTCAGTATGTGCGGTTGGGAGACTGTAGGTCTGACACGGTGGTCAGCAGCACAGGGGCGCCGCAGGGAACCGTACTCTCTCCGGTCCTGTTCACCCTGTACACATCAGACTTCCAATATAACTCGGAGTCCTGCCATGTGCAGAAGTTCGCTGATGACACGGCCATAGTGGGGTGTGTCAGGAATGGACAGGAGGAGGAGTATAGGAAACTGATACAGGACTTTGTGATATGGTGCAACTCAAACTACCTGCGTCTCAATATCACCAAGACCAAGGAGATGGTGGTGGACTTTAGGAGATCTAGGCCTCATATGGAGCCAGTGATCATTAATGGAGAATGTGTGGAGCAGGTTAAGACCTACAAATATCTGGGAGTACAGTTAGACGAGAAGCTAGACTGGACTGCCAACACAGATGCCTTGTGCAGGAAGGCACAGAGTCGATTGTACTTCCTTAGAAGGTTGGCGTCATTCAATGTCTGTAGTGAGATGCTGAAGATGTTCTATAGGTCAGTTGTGGAGAGCACCCTCTTCTTTGTGGTGGCGTGTTGGGGAGGAAGCATTAAGAAGAGGGACGCCTCACGTCTTAATAAGCTGGTAAGGAAGGCGGGCTCTGTCGTGGGCAAAGTACTGGAGAGTTTAACATCGGTAGCTGAGCGAAGGGCACTGAGTAGGCTACGGTCAATTATGGAAAACTCTGCACATCCTCTACATAGCACCATCCAGAGACAGAGAAGCAGTTTCAGCGACAGGTTACTATCGATACAATGCTCCTCAGACAGGATGAAGAGGTCAATACTCCCCAATGCCATTAGGCTTTACAATTCAACCGCCAGGACTTAAGAACTTTTTAAAAGCTATTATTAATGCTTTTTGAGATAGTGATTTAGATGCATATCATATTTTTTACTGAGTTAAGTATTGTATGTAATTAGTTTTGCTACAACAAGTGTATGGGACATTGGAAAAAAAGTTGAATTTCCCCATGGGGATGAATAAAGTATCTATCTATCTATCTATCTATCTATCTATCTAAAAGAGTTCTGGATCAACGCCAGAAGCCAGGACTCAGCTTGTTGATCCCTTAACGATAGCACTCATGAACAGGAACACCCAATAGAAGATAGAAAAAAAAATAGGATTGACCCAGCCTCACTCATTACTGTTCTCTACACACTCAACAGTGACCGAGCCTCAGCCTCCACTCCCACTAACCCCTACTTAACCCTTCTGTCTCTAACACATATTGCACTGACCCAGCCTCCACTACCCCACTGTCCCTACACTTTCCACACTGACCCAGCCTCATTCCCCATTGTCCGCAACACACTCTACACTGACCCAGCCTCATTCCCCACTGTCCCCGACACACTCCACACTGACCCAGCTTCATTCCCCACTGTCCCCGACACACTCCACACTGACCCAGCCTCATTCCCCACTGTCCCCGACACACTCCACACTGACCCAACCTCATTCCCCACTGTCCCCGACATACACCCACACTGACCCAGCCTCATTCCCCACTGTCCCCGACATACTCCACACTGACCCAGCCTCATTCCCCACTGTCCCCGACACACTCCACACTGACCCAACCTCATTCCCCACTGTCCCCGACACACTCCACACTGACCCAGCCCCAGCCTCATTCCCCACTGTCCCCGACACACTCTACACTGACCCAGCCTCATTCCCCACTGTCCCCGACACACTCCACACTGACCCAGCTTCATTCCCCACTGTCCCTGACACACTCCACACTGACCCAGCTTCATTCCCCACTGTCCCTGACATACACCCACACTGACCCAGCCTCATTCCCCACTGTCCCCGACACACTCCACACTGACCCAGCCTCATTCCCCACTGTCCCTGCACTTTCCACACTGACCCAGCCTCATTCCCCACTGTCCCCGACACACTCCACACTGACCCAGCCTCATTCCCCACTGTCCCTGCACTTTCCACACTGACCCAGCCTCATTCCCCACTGTCCCCGACACACTCCACACTGACCCAGCCTCATTCCCCACTGTCCCTGACACACTCCACACTGACCCAGCCCCAGCCTCATTCCTCACATTCCACTACACACCCCAAAGTGTCTCCCTGACAGTCAATGATACTCAGAAACTTGTAGAGACACAAGATGTTCTGTAGATTCTGGAAATCCAGAGCAAGACACCTACAACTCAGCAGCTTTGTCAGAGACTGCGTAAGGAGAAATGGAGTTGATGTTTCAAAGTTTAAAACTTTTCATTAGCACTTAGAAACACAAATTCTTTTTCTTTGCACAGGTTCTGGGGACTTCTGTAATGGTTTCCAGCATTGTCTGTTCTGATTCTCAGCTCTCAGTAATCATTCTATTTTCACCTTTACAGGCCAGCTGAGTGTCTCCCTGCTTCTGGTGATATCCAGCTTTGCAGACGCAGTAAAAAGACCCAAAGGAGTTACGACAGGTCAGGTTCACTCCGCACGCATTTTTATCCTGGCATTCATCCACATCTGTTGTAGAGAGGAAGAGAGGTACAAATATTACCAACACAGATGTAGTCATAGAGTCATAGGGGACTACAGCACAGAAATAGGCCCTGCTGCCCATCTAGTCTGTGCTGAACTGTTATTCTGTCAGCCCCATTGACCTGCACCCAGAACATAGCCCTCCATACCACTCGCATCTATGTACGTATTCAAATTTCTGTTAAATGTTGAAATTGACCCCTCTTCCAATACACCCTATCCTTGTTATATGCAGGGGATATATTCCTCACAGTCAACTCATAATGTGAATATGCATAATGTGAATAATTATTTAAATGGAGAAAATAGGGATGCATTCTGGAGGGCTTCCTAAATAAGTTTTATCTGTAATTTATTCACATTTTCATACCAATACAACACAAAAGCAGTACCACAAGGCAACATTCATATTATATTTCATCAATTTAAGCTAATATTCAACGTAATAAATCATAGAAAGTTAACATACTAGGGTGTACAGTACTCAAACCCTTAAGAGCATGGGGGTTTAGAGAATGGTAATCTAAGGCTATATCCACACTAGACCGGATAATTTTGAAAATGCCGGTTTTGCGTGAAAACGATAGGTGTCCACACTATGCGTTTTTGAGAATATCTCTATCCACATTGAAACGGAGATTTCGGTGAATCTCCTCCTACTGCACATGCGCAGTACACATCTACCGAAAACAAGCAATATGTTTGGTGTCAAATCTCGAGGTGAAAGTGCGCATTTGTGTAGTCACAGACCAGAAAAACATAAAACGACAGACACCTGTTGGATCTCGTGCAGGAGAACTTAAAAGTAAAAAAAAAATACTGGAGTGTACGGAGGCAACCGACAGGGAGTTCACGGACAGTGTGACCCGGCTGACGATGAACATTGAAAAACTGACTAACTCTGTTGCATTAATAAAGCACCTTGTTAAATGTGTAAAACATGTCTGCATCAGTGTTATCTAGTATTTCCATACAATGTTACATTCGTCTGTTACACATCTATTGTCAGAGAAGTACTTGCATAAATAGGTAAACCACCTTCATACAAGCAAGGACAGAAAACAGGGCAAAGTGAGTATACTTATTTATTCAGTAAGTTATGGATCAAAGTATTTAGTGAGTACATTTCTAACTCTTCTGGCTTCAGTCTCGTTGCCGTCTGTTCTGAAATTTTTAGGTTGTGTTCAAGAAAACAATGAAATAGCATGCTGCCATCTGATAGTGTTTTCAGATTTCCCTAGTTACCCCGTCCACAGTGATCTTCCCAAGCAGCATTTTCAAAAATACCCACCCTGGAAAGCATTTCTGAAAAGCTCTGGTTTCGGGGGATGAAAACACCATTTTAGTGTGGACAGAGGGTAAAAACGAAGAGAAAAAGCTTTGGTTACGGATTTATCCAGTGTAGTGTGGACGTAGCCTAAGAGAGGCTTCATATTACAGTCTCCTTCGGCATTGGAACACATAAGCAGAGTCAATCTATCCTTCGCTGCCTTGAACCCTGACTCTGTCTTTTCATCCTTACTTATGTAAGTGCGTTTTGGCATATGCTTCCAAAAAATCCCGATCTCGTCTGCATTAAACACCTGCTTTGGTGTGATGCCTAACTCAGCTATCATAGCCCACAACTGCTCAGGGTAGCGATCAGCAGCTTCATGGTCAGCACTAGCTTGCTCACCACGCACGGCTAAGTTGTGAAGCCTGTGACAATTAACAAACTTAGAAAACGATCCCGTACTTGCATTAAAGCTAACAATATCATTTGACACTTCCTCACTAGCCTCTAAAAAAAGGCGACCATAAATTTCCAAAGCTTTCACACGAAGATGATCGGAACTAAGTGTTGTTTTTTTACTTTGTTTCATGCTCAATGTACAAACTCAACATTTTCTCCATTTTTGTCATAATCGGGTTATGCACTTTGGTAACAATCTTTGAAGACACTTGTGGTGAATCAATCACTGCACTTTTTATTTTCTCAGCATTTTTCTTTAAGTTTCTGATCGTGGACTCACCCAGGCCAAAGTAGCATCCCAGAGCTGTGTTACTTTCACCTGACGGCGCCCTGTTTAGAATTTCCAGCTTCTTTTCAAATGTTAAAGTGGTTCTCTGCTGCTTGGCTGATGACCCAGAAATTGACATCAGACGCCCAGGAGGCACAGTTAAATACTTCGAGCACAAAATCACTGCACCGTAGGTAAAAACAGCAAAAGTTTAAGAGTGCAAGGTTGTACATCCACACATTGCCAAAACCAATGCGAGACTGGCGGGAGTGAGACTGTGAGGCTTGTCCACCTGACTTGTATTGGTGGGAAAGCAGTGCTCCTCGCATAACTGTGAGTTTAGGACGCATATTAGGAGAAGTTGGTAGAAATAGGTTCCTCGCATAACTGAATCTCTATTGTCTGAAGATGCAGAAAACGAGGATAGGGTGTAATTCCACTGGCAGCTCGTTCCACTCTTACTCCACCCTTTGAGTGAAGATGATGTTAATGACGACAGATCTTGACTAGAAAATGAATGGTATATTTAGTCCCACAGGAGCTTCTCTCAGATCTTTGTTCCTCATACTCTATGTCATTGGTTATTAACCATTTCCTGCACGGATTCCCCTGGATCTAGCATCAGGGAGGCACAGTGCTGCATCTACTACAGATCCTGCTCCACAGGCCTCAGCACCCCAGGTCCAATCTGAATTCAAATTCCTCCACAGCAGCTGCAATTGAGGAAATGTTTTGTCATAGGGACATCTCTCACTAAAATGAACAAGTTGTCTTAAAAGGTGATCCGTAATATCCTCCTGGAATGAGCCCCAGGATTCACAATAGGTGTTCAGTGTTTGAGGTCTGGTGTTTGGTGAATGCTGTGCCCTGGAATCGATGCTGATGTTTGAGGTCTGATGGTCCAATCAGAAGTCCAGAAGTCAAGGCCCTGAAGGCTTAGTGGGGCCAAGTTCTGATGTCTCCAGACAGACTGAAGGTATTTATGATAGAGTCAGACTTGACATGGGTTCTCAAGTTACTTTATTCCACAGATCCTTTTCAACAGGGATTTGACACATTTCCTGTTGGCTCCGATCAGTGCCCTTGAGGTTTGGGGGTTTAGTGCTGATGATTACCCTCAAGATGGTTTTTTGTCATTGACACTGGTGTATTCAGGAGCAGATATTGCGGTAGCTGAGACTATTGATACAGTTGTGTTGGTTTGCCCAGATCCAGTTGTCAAAGGTAAAGTTGACATTCTTGTGGGAACAAGCACTTCCATTGCAAACACGAGGAAATCTGCAGATGCTGGAAATTCAAACAACACACACAAAATGCTGGTGGAACGCAGCAGGCCAGGCAGCATCTATAGGGAGAAGCACTGTCGAATTTCGGGCCGAGACCCTTCGTCAGGACTAACTGAAAGGAAAGATAGTAAGATTTGAACGTGGCGGGGGAGAATTGCGAAATGATAGGAGAAGACCGGAGGGGGTGGGGTGAAGCTGTTATGCATCTGTTTTTGAAAAATTCAATCAAAAGATTGGAAAAGAAAGAAATAGTCTCCTCTATTAGGAAAGTTGACATTGAAGTCAGTCAACTTTGATGACTCACCAATACCAGAGGATTGGGAAAAGAGAATAACTGATAAGATGTTGGAACACAAAGACATCTTTCCTGCTGACAAGATTGCTGTTGGTTGTTTCATGAGTACTCACCACATGATCATAGTGACAGAAGACACACCTTTCCATTCATCACCAGCGGAGATTGAATTCACAGTGACAATAATTCATTACGAGCCTACAATGAGGCAGTTTCAGTTACAAGGTCTATCTCTAACTCTTCCCCTTCCCTCTCTGGATCACACCGGTATCCCCATGGATTTTCCAGCCCCTCACTGAACCTACTCCCAGATGGTGACATTGGATCGTGTGGAGTTTCCGATCTTAGATCAGAGTAGTAACCACTATGCCAGCTACAGATGGCTATTCTGGACAGAATTGTTCCTGGAGAAACTCAACAGGTCATGAAATCCATGTCCATCACAATAACCCTACTGTGGAACTTGCACAGAATATCCTTCTTTACTTCGAGTTATCTGAAGGACAATGGTGTAGGGTTGATAATGGCAACCCCAACATTGAATTGATTCTCTATATCGTGGTTATATTAAGTCCTTACATTCACAGATCTTCCCTGTGGTGAGGCTGGCAGTATTGGAAAATGCCAGAAACAATATGATGCAGTTACACTGGTGGGAACCCACTGTGCTGTTACAAGTTGCATATTTGTCACAGGGCGAGTATTCACAATTGTCGATATCTGTGAGAAAGGACAAAATCGTTCACAATGATAAACACTGTTTGCTCTTTGTTACAGGTGCACTCTGTGGGTCTGCATGGAGCAAAACATAGGCATGTTGATAAACACAGACCATACCTTCCTTGGAACAAACAATTGAGTGATTTTCTTGGGAAAGGCCTTCAGAGTCGTGGCAGAAAGATGGGTGTGTGGAGTTAAGGCACAGACCAGCCTGGATTGAATTGAATCAGGGAACCAATAGCTTTCCACCTGCTGGAGGCCAAGATGTTTTCTAGCCTACTCTCCTGGTCATTGGATCTGGAAGCTGCCTATCAACACCTGCAGATCCCACTGGAGGAATCAGTGGTAGCCCCACCTTCTCTAGTGATGTGATGAGTTAGAATGCTAAAGCTGTGCCATGGAGAACATTCTGACTTGTTGCATCTCCATCTGGCTTTGAGGAGTCACCACACAGGATAAGAAAAACCTGCAGAGTTGTAAATATAGCCCACACCACTATGGGTAGTCGCCTTCCCACTATCAAGGACAGCTTCAAATTGCAACGCCAAAAAAAGGTGGCATCCGCCATTAAGGACCCCCAAGACCTGCCCTTTTTACAATAATACCATCAGGTAGGATGTACAAGAGCCTGAAGAACCATGCTGAGCGTATTGTTTCCAGCTTCTTCCTCTGCGACATCAGATTTCTGAATGGACAATGAACCCATGAATACCTCCTCACTATTTTCACTCTCTTTTCTCCCTACTTATTTAAAAAAGGAGGCGGAGCAACGTTAAAATGGTGCTAAGGTAGGTGGTTTGTGGATAATGAAGTAGGTTTTCAAAGTTTGCAGAGAGATTTAGGCCAGTTAGAAGAGTGGGCTGAACGATGACAGATGGAATTTAATGCTCATAACTGTGAGGTTCTACATTTTGGTAGGAATAATCCAAATAGGACATACATGGTAAATGGTAGGGCATTGAAGAATGCAGTAGAACAGAGTGATCTAGGAATAATGGTGCATAGTTCCCTGAAGATGGAATCTCATGTGGATAGGGTGGTGAAGAAAGCTTTTGGTATATTGGCCTTTATAAATCAGAGCACTGAGTATAGGAGTTGGGATGTAATGTTAAAATTGTACAAGGCATTGGTAAGTCCGAATTTGGAGTATTGTATACAGTTCTGGTCACCGAATTATAGGAAAGATGTCAACAAAATAGAGGGAGTACGGAAAAGATTTACTAGAATGTTACCTGGGTTTCAGCACCTAGGTTACAGGGAAAGGTTGAACAAGTTAGGTCTTTATTCTTTGGAGCGTAGAAGGTTGATGGGGGACTTGATTCAGGTATTTAAAATTATGAAGGGGATAGATAGAGTTGACGTTGATAGGCTTTTTCCATTGAGGGTAGGGGTGATTCAAACAAGAGGACATGAGTTGCGAGTTAGGGGGCAAAATTTTAAGTGTAACGAGGGGGAATTTCTTTACCCAGAGGGTGGTAGCTGTGTGGAACGAGCTTCCAGACGAAGTGATAAAGGCAGGTTTGGTAATGTCATTTAAAGTAAAATTGGTTAGGTATATGGACAGGGAAGGAATGGAGGGTTATGGGCTAAGTGCGGGTCAGTGGGACTAGGTGAGAGTAAGAAGGGCCGAGCTGACCTTTTTCCGTGCTGTAATTGTTATATGGTTATATGGTTAAACGTCGACTCCTTTGCTTGCATCTTCAGAAACAGCTCTATTTCCATCTTTAATATCTTTATTTTTCCTATTCAGGGTTCTTCTGAAGACCCTGCCCTGCAGTTACACACTGACATAGGTTCTTTGCGGGAATGGGACCTGTTCTCAGAGTTTCAGGAATGTCCGTTGTTCGGCACGTCAAGGGTTCAGCCTGAGAGTCCGGCTCGAATTCAGAAGCTTAAGATCTCGGGGCTCTGGAGACGGGTGGATCGAGGGTGGGTGCCATAGCAGGAGACCCGTGTATCGTTAAGGGAGTCAGGATATCTGCTGTGGGCCTGAAGACCTGGGATCTGTGCGATCTTCAGGCACAGAGCTCGAGAAAAGTGACATAACAGACTTTTAGTGTCATAAACCAGCGGGTTGTTGTTATGTCTCCCCGCTCACTGGGGAGAAAATGGAGACGCCTCTTTCTCCCTTATCAGGGAGAGAGAGAACCTGTGGAATGTTGAATGCCGGATGAAATGTGAAGTCTGTGGGGTAACTGCAAGACTGTGTCTTTGCTATTGCTTTGCTCACGATGAGTGCTCGGAGGTGGTACCGATGCTTGCTTTATTTGCTGGTGGGGGAGGGGGATTGTTGCTCGCTGCTCTTACGCGCGTGAGGGAGGGGAGCTGGGGGGACTCTGGGGTTCTTATGTTTATCTGTTGTTCATTCTTTGAGACACTTCTCTGCTTTCATGGATGTTTGCGAATGAAAAGCATTTCAGGATATATATTATATACATTTCTCTGCCATTAAATTGGACCTTTGAACCTCCCAGTGGAGAGGTGTACTGGATGCCCGTAGCTCTACTCATCTTTAATGTTGCCCTGACCCCTGAACGAGGTTGATAACATCTCAGTCCCAATAGATTTCCCAGCCCCTCCACTGAATGGGCTCAGAGAGTAACATGTTGGTCCATGTGGGAATTTGGGATGCAGGATTGTAGTAGTAGTGACCATGGGAGCTAACACTGTCAATCAGATTGGACACAGTCCTCACAGTTGTATTGCATGATATCCTGTGCCCAAAGGACCTGCCTAGTCAATAAATTCTGTCCCTGTATCTAAAAATATAGGGAAATAATGATAAAACAAAGAAAACATCATCGTTTACCAACCATGCAATTTACACAATGCAGACCCTGTGAGTTAATTCTTTAATTCCAAGAATATCTTCAAGACAATCCGGGAAGATTGATGACACCCACACAGCCTTGTGATTAATTTTCACTTTCATGGTGATATAAAGTCTCTACCTTCACAAAACCGTCCTGCAGTGAGGCTGACTGTCACTGGAGATGCCTGAAAACCTGCATTACAGTTGTAAAGGTAGGAACCCGATGTGTTGCAACAAATTGTGAGGGGGTGACACGGAGAGGCTTCACACTCATTGATATCTCTCACCCGTCTCTCACTTTCTCGTGGACATCGGTGTGGCTGTACGAATTCACATGGGACAAGCTACACCTGAACTTTGGTGGGACATGAGTCCTTGTTTCAATCCTGTCCAGCCCATCTCCCTCAGCTTTCTCCAGTCCATCAACAATTGCATCGATGCTGCTTCCTACGATCATACAGAACTGAGAAATGTTATCATTTTAGATGCCAAACTCCAAGCTCCTCTCATCTTTGCATGGTCCATCTCTGACTATTCCCCTCCGTGTCCCCATGGATTACTCAGACCCTCACTGAACCTGCTCTGAGAGGCTGACATTAGACTTTGTGGGAGTTTGGGAGTCAAGTTTGCAATAGTAATCACCGTGCCAGCCAGAGTTGCCTCCTCCAGTCACACCTGTCCCTGGACAATGCTGTACTCTGTTTCTTGTTCCGAAAGGAACATGATTGTTCAATGAATTCATTTCACAAACTCTGAAATATAAAGTCATGGAGTAATACAGCAGAGAAAAAGACCCTTTGGCCTAGCTCATCCATGCTGACCACAATGAGCTATTCCCATTTGCTTGTCAGACCCTTTTCCCTTCCCATTTGAACTAATGATCAGATTTATCAAAGGAAACAACAGAAAAACCAATGATAACTTCCCCACCTCCCACAATTACACCCCTGTGTAATTTACACAGGACAGAGCCCATTAAATTCTTCTTTAGTTGGGGGACTCTGTAGGTGATTTGTGGAGGACTGATATCCTCAATCAGATGGGATTTATTCTCCATTTTCATGTTGATACCAAGTCCTTACCTTCACAAACTTTCCCTGCCGTGAGGTTGGCGGTCGCAGTTAATGCCTGAAACCCTTCATTGCAGTTGCACTGGTAGGATCCCATTACGTTGATACAAGTTGCATGTTCATGACAAGGTGAGGACTTGCATTCATCGATATCTGTGTGAACAGGGAAAATCTCTCTCAATAGTAAACATGGATTGCTCCCTTTTATACCCGGGCTCTGTGGGTCGGGATGGAGTAACTCAGCACTGTGTTGTTTAATCCAGAGAAGACCTCCGCTGGAACAAAGGATTGAGTGAGTATTCTTGGGAAGAGACATTATGGTCTCAGAAAGAAAATCAAGTGAATGGATTAACAAACAGGTGGAATTGACTCAAGGAACCAAATGGTCGGTCACCTGTTAGAAACTGGGATGGTTGGTACCCTGCTCTCCATTTAATGAGCTTATTGACAGCAGTGTGGAAGGTCAGCAGCAGCCTAACCTTCTGTACTGGAGCTGCTTTTCACTGGACGGGAGCAGGGGAGGAAAGAGGACTCTCAGTGCTCCACTCATCTTTAATGTGACTGTGGCAAGAGCAGGTTTAGTCACATGTAAATTTCAGTTAATTGCCCACTCCCTCCCTGAATCTGCATTGGAAGGTCAGCATTGGAAATACTCAGTAGGTCAGGCAGCATCTGTGAATGAGAAACAGAATGCTGGGAGATTCCAGCACCATCCCTGGTTTCAGATTTCCAGCATGCTCAACTCTGCATCCTACATTTTCATTTTACTTTCTCTTTAATTGTGGCCATTCATCCATTACCTGGATGCATTGTGTCTCCTTTAACAACTTGGTCTCACCACTCTATCAGGGACACACTTTCTTGTCTCGTTTTCTCACGTTTCCAGTTCCTCGTTCCACAGCTGCTGTCAGATCCTCTGAGCTTCCCCACTTCCTCATCTGGGATTTCCAACTTCACAATTTGCAGTATTTAAGCCATAAGACATAGACCCATTGAGTCTGCTCCACCATTCCATCATGGCTGATTTATTATCCCTCCCAACCCCATTATTCTGCCTCTCCCTGTAACATTTAATTCACTTCCTAATCTATCATCTATCAACTTGCACTTTCCTTCAACAATATTTTTATTGTTTTTTTAAATAAAGAGAACATAGTGTAAAGGAGATTTGTGCAGTGCATAATGAATGTAATAACTATACAATTCACATTCATGAAAGAGATGCATCCCTAGTGCAAACATTATTCCGCACTCTGGATCCCTCTTCTCTTCTCCTCAGCAACCTATCATCTCCCTCTGGTGTCCCTCCACCTCCCCTTTCTCCCTCAGTTCACTCTTCTCCCCTATTAGCTTTCTCTTTTTCAGCCCATTTTACTTTCTCCACCTCTCTCCTCCCAGCTTCTTACTTCATACCTCCTCCCCCTCCCACCTACATTCTCCCTCACCTGACTTCACCAATCACCTGTCAGCTTGTCCCCTTCTCTCCCCCCACCTTCTTATTCTGGCTTCTTCACACTTCCTCTCCAGTCCTGATGAAGGGTCTCAGCCCAAAATGACGACTGTTTATTTCCTCTTATTAGATGCTACCTGACTGGCGAGTTCCTCCAATATTTTCTGTGTGTGACATCAGGACACATGTTTGATGTGAAGTTGTTTCAATGGGCTGGAGTGAGACCATTCAGCACCAAGTGACAAGGAGCTGAATTTAATTATCTCCACTATACATTAAATAATCTTGTTCACACTCCCCATCTCTACAAACCCACTCTCTGCTCACTCATCCCCTTCCCACCACTCACTGAGACCAGTCTAAACTGTTCCTCCTGCAACTGACCTGAGGACTGGGGCCAGGGGGCTGAACATCGTGGGGTGAGCTGCCCGTGTCTGAGATCAGTCTGAGGACTGGGGCCAGGGGGCTGAACATCGTGGGGTGAGCTGCCCGTGTCTGAGATCAGTCTGAGGACTGGGGCCAGGGGGCTGAACATCGTGGGGTGAGCTGCCCGTGTCTGAGATCAGTCTGAGGACTGGGGCCAGGGGGCTGAACATCGTGGGGTGAGCTGTCCGTGTCTGAGATCAGTCTGAGGACTGGGGCCAGGGGGCTGAACATCGTGGGGTGAGCTGCCCGTGTCTGAGATCAGTCTGAGGACTGGGGCCAGGGGGCTGAACATCGTGGGGTGAGCTGCCCGTGTCTGAGATCAGTCTGAGGACTGGGGCCAGGGGGCTGAACATCGTGGGGTGAGCTGCCCGTGTCTGAGATCAGTCTGAGGACTGGGGCCAGGGGGCTGAACATCGTGGGGTGAGCTGCCCGTGTCTGAGATCAGTCTGAGGACTGGGGTCAGGGGGCTGAACAGCGTGGGGTGAGCTGCCCGTGTCTGAGATCAGTCTGAGGACTGGGGCCAGGGGGCTGAACATCATGGGGTGAGCTGCCGGTGTCTGAGATCAGTCTGAGGACTGGGGCCAGGGGGCTGAACATCGTGGGGTGAGCTGCCGGTGTCTCAGATCAGTCTGAGGACTGGGGCCAGGGGACTGAACATCGTGGGGTGAGCTGCCCGTGTCTGAGATCAGTCTGAGGACTGGGGCCAGGGGGCTGAACATCGTGGGGTGAGCTGCCCGCGTCTGAGATCAGTCTGAGGATTGGCGCTCTGGGGTCATGAGGAATTCCTCATCAGAGGGCTGCAGACCTTTGGAATTCAGTCAGCCCTGGTTTCTCAGACTACTGTGTCAGTTCAAGGCTGACCTTTATAGTTCTGGGGATCAAGCAGAGTCATGGAGTTTCGGGTGGGTGGTGGTGGAGGGGTTGGGGAGATCAACATGACCCTCGTGTGCAGGAATGGTCTTGAGGTCTGGGGGCTTGTCAGAATCATGCTGAGAGTATGAGAAAAAAACACAATGAGTCTGTCTTCTTTGTACTCACTGACAATAGGTCATGTCATCGATGAGGAACCCATTGCGTGGGTGCTAATCGTCTGAGAGACAACAACGGCTTGTTTGGTACTCTGATCAATGAGGAACCGATTGTATAGGTACTAATGTTGTACGAATTGCGGAAACACTGTCTGGAGACTGGCTGACCTCAGGTAATTAGATTTACTACATAAATTTGAATTGTAACATCGTGTTGATGGAGATACACGGAAAGGTTCCCTGTGAATTCACGAATTAAGGCGGTGACCATCTCTGATTTCGGACTCTGAACAAGACAGGCTTGGGAAGAAGGGGCCTGAGAGCTCTGATTAAACGACAGTACTAAAACCTAAGGCAATTAAAGGATGGTATTACAACGAAGGCAACTGAGACCTTGGGATTAGAACCTAGATCCATTGGCCAATGGAAAAGGGAGAGAAAATTATTGGAGAATACGATTGTATGTCTTTGAGTGTACGTCTCTGTTTGTCTGAAGGGTTTACGTCCTTTGTACAGAACAATTAACAGGCAGTTAAAATGGTTAACAGGAACGGCAAACCCCAGAAAGGGAATCGGAAAAAGAATTCTGGATCAACACCGCACGCCAGGAATCGGCCTGTTGATCCCTTAATGACAACAGCCACGAACAGGAATACACGATAGAAGATAGAAATATAGGAAGACGGAGCAGCTCTTAAGGGACTAGATTGCTCCCCAGGGTCGCCCGCGGACAAGATTTTCTTGGAAACGTGAGACAGCAGGTATTCTAACTTCTTCCAGGGATCTCTCCAGGTGGAGTGGTGAGGATTGGTTTTATAGCAGACCCTTTGATCTAAAATAAGATTCAGTATTCCAGACTCACTCCCCTGCACACCCCTGACTGACGCAGCCACAGCCTCACTCCCAACTACCTCCAACACACATTGCACTGACCCAGACTCACTCTGCACTATCCCCAACCCATGGATCTAGCTGCAGAACCACTCCCCATCGTCCCTAACACACCCCGTCCCCTACATACACCAAACTGACCCAACCTCACACCCACCGTCCACCTCACACTCAGCTGTTCCCCTGTCTCATCCTCCATCCCCACTGTCTCCTATACACCCCCGTACCGAGACACAGACTCACTCCCCGCCGTCCCAATACATCCCCCTTTGATACAGACCCACTCTCCACCATCTCCTACACTGACCCAGTGCCAGACTCATCCTCCCCCATCCCCTACACACCATACTGTCTACTAGACACCCCAAACAGACCCAGTCTCAAACACACTCACCACCGACCCCTACACACCCCACACTGACCCAACCTCAACACCCACCCCACTGTCCCTACACACCCCACAATGACCCAACCTCATCCCCCCACCCCACTGTCCCTACACACCCCACAATGACCCAACCTCAACCCCCACCCCACTGTCCCTACACACCCCACACTGACCCAAACTCAACCCCCACCCCACTGTCCCTACACACCCCACACTGACCCAACCTCAACACCTAACCCACTGTCCCTACACACCCCACACTGACCCAAACTCAGACCCCCCCACCCCACTGTCCCTACACACCCCACACTGACCCAACCTCAGCCTCACTCCCAACTGTCCGTAAACAGCCCACACTGACCCAACCTCAGCACCCACCCACTGTCCCTACACACCCCACACTGACCAAACCTCAAACTCACACCCCACTGTCCCTACACACCCCACACTGACCCAACCTCAGCCTCACACCACACTGTCCCTACACACCCCACACTGACCCAACCTCAGCCTCACACCCCACTGTCCCTACACACCCCACACTGACCCAACATCAATCCCCAACCCACAGTCCCTACACACCCCACACTGACCCAATCTCAGCCTCACACCCCACTGTCCCTACACACCCCACACTGACCCAAACTCAGCCCCCCACCCCACTGTCCCTACACACACCACTCTGACCCAACCTCAGCCCCCCACCCCACTGTCCCTACACACCCCACACTGACCCAACCTCAACCCCCACCCCACTGTCCCTACACACCCCACACTGACCCAACCTCAACCTCAAACCCCACTGTCCCTACACAGCCCACACTGACCCAACCTCAGCCCCCCACCCCACTGTCCCTACACACACCACTCTGACCCAAACTCAGCCCCCCACCCCACTGTCCCTACACACCCCACACTGACCAAACGTCAACCCCCACCCCACTGTCCCTACACAGCCCACACTGACCCAACCTCAGCCCCCCAACCCACTGTCCCTACAATTTCCACACTGACCCAATCTCAGCCTCACTCCCCAATGTCCCTGCGCACCCCACGCTGACCCAACCTCAGCCTCACACCCCACTGTCCCTACACAACCCTCACTGACCCAACCTCAGCCTCGCACCCCACAGTCCCTACAATTTCCACAATGACCCAATCTCAGCCTCACTCCCCACTGTCCCTACACACACCACACTGACCCAACCTCAGCCTCACACCCCACTGTCCCTACACACCCAACACTGATACAACCTCAGCCTCACACCCCACTGTCCCTACACACCCCACACTGACCCAACCTCAGCCCCCACCCCACTGTCCCTACACATCCCACACTGACCCAACCTCAGCCCCCACCCCACTGTCCCTACACATCCAACACTGACCCAACCTCAGCCACCACGCCACAGTCCCTACACATCCCACACTGACCCAACCTCAGCCTTACACCCCACTGTCCCTACACAACCCACACTGACCCAACCTCAGCCCCCCAACCCACTGTCCCTACACATCCCACACTGACCCAACCTCAGCCTCACACCCCACTGTACCTACACAGCCCACACTGACCCAACCTCAGCCCCCACCCCACTGTCCCTACACACCCCATACTGACCCAACCTCAGCCCACCACCCCACTGTCCCTACACAACCCACAATGACCCAACCTCAACCTCACACCCCACTGTCCCTACACTCCACACTGACCCAACCTCAACCCCCCCTCCCCACTGTCCCTACACACTCCACACTGACCCAACCTCAGCCCCCACCCCACTGTCCCTACACATCCAACACTGACCCAACCCCAGCCCCCACCCCACTGTCCCTACACACCCCACACTGACCCAACCTCAGCCATACACCCCATTGTCCCTACACACCCCACACTGACACAACCTCAGCCTCACACCCCAATGTCCCTACACACCCCACAATGACCCAACCTCAGCCTCACACCCCACTGCCCCTACACACGCCACACTGACCCAAACTCAGCGCCCACCACACTGTCCCTACACACTCCACAATGAGCCAACATCATCCCCACACCCCACTGTCCCTACACACCCCACACTGACCCAACCTCAGCCTCGCACCCCACTGTCCCTACACTACCCACAATGACCCAACCTCAGCCTCAAACCCCAATATCCCTACACACCCCACACTGACCAAACCCCAGCCTCACACCCCACTGTCCCTACACATCCCACACTGACCCAACCTCAGCCCCCACCCCACTGTCCCTACACATCCCACACTGACCCAACCTCAGCCTCACACCCCACTGTCCCTACATATCCCACACTGACCCAACCTCAGCCTCACACCCCACTGTACCTACACACCCCACACTGACCCAACCACAGCCCCCACCCCACTGTCCCTACACACCCCACACTGACACAACCTCAGCCCCCCACCCCACTGTCCCTACACAACCCACAATTACCCAACCTCAGCCTCACACCCCACAATGAACCAACCTCAGTCCCCACCCCACTGTCCCTACACATCCCACACTGACCCAACCTCAGCCTCTCACCCCACTGTCCCTACACATCCCATACTGACCCAACCTCAGCCCCCACCCCACTGTCCCTACACATCCCACACTGACCCAACCTCAGCCCCCACCCCACTGTCCCTACACACCCCACACTGACCCAACCTCAACCCCCACACCACTGTCCCTACACATCCCACACTGACCGAACCTCAGCCTCACACCCCACTGTACCTACACACCCGACACTGACCCAACCTCAGCCCACCACCCCACTGTCCCTACACAACCCACAATGACCCAACCTCAACTTCACACCCCACACTGACCCAACCTCAGCCCCCACCCCACTGTCCCTACACATCCCACACTGACCCAACCCCAGCCCCCACCCCACTGTCCCTACACACCCCACAGTGACCCAACCTCAGCCATACACCCCATTGTCACTACACACCCCACACTGACCCAACCTCAGCCTCACACCCCAATGTCCCTACACACCCCACAATGACCCAACCTCAGCCTCACACCCCACTGCCCCTACACACGCCACACTGACCCAACCTCAGCCTCACACCCCACTGTCCCTACACACCCCACACTGACCCAACCTCAGCCTCACACCCCACTGTCCCTACGCACCCCACACTGACCCAACCTCAGCCTCACACCCCACTACCCTACACACCCCACACTGACCCAACCTCAGCGCCCACCCCACTGTCCCTACACACTCCACAATGACCCAACATCATCCCCACACACCACTGTCCCTACACACCCCACACTGACCCAACCTCAGCCTCGCACCCCACTGTCCCTAAACAACCCACAATGACCCAACCTCAGCCTCACACCCCAATATCCCTACACACCCCACACTGACCAAACCCCAGCCCGCACCCCACTGTCCCTACACACCCCACACTGACCCAACCCCAGCCTCACATCCCATTGTCTCTACACAACCCACAATGACCCAACCTCAGCCTCACACCCCACTGTCCCTACACATCCCACACTGACCCAACCTCAGCCCCCACCCCACTGTCCCTACACACCCCACACTGACCCAACCTCAACCCCCACACCACTGTCCCTACACATCCCACACTGACCGAACCTCAGCCTCACACCCCACTGTACCTACACACCCGACACTGACCCAACCTCAGCCCACCACCCCACTGTCCCTACACAACCCACAATGACCCAACCTCAACTTCACACCCCACACTGACCCAACCTCAGCCCCCACCCCACTGTCCCTACACATCCCACACTGACCCAACCTCAGCCTCACACCCCAATGTCCCTACACACCCCACAATGACCCAACCTCAGCCTCACACCCCACTGCCCCTACACACGCCACACTGACCCAACCTCAGCCTCACACCCCACTGTCCCTACACACCCCACACTGACCCAACCTCAGCCTCACACCCCACTGTCCCTACGCACCCCACACTGACCCAACCTCAGCCTCACACCCCACTACCCTACACACCCCACACTGACCCAACCTCAGCGCCCACCCCACTGTCCCTACACACTCCACAATGACCCAACATCATCCCCACACCCCACTGTCCCTACACACCCCACACTGACCCAACCTCAGCCTCGCACCCCACTGTCCCTAAACAACCCACAATGACCCAACCTCAGCCTCACACCCCAATATCCCTACACACCCCACACTGACCAAACCCCAGCCCGCACCCCACTGTCCCTACACACCCCACACTGACCCAACCCCAGCCTCACATCCCATTGTCTCTACACAACCCACAATGACCCAACCTCAGCCTCACACCCCACTGTCCCTACACATCCCACACTGACCCAACCTCAGCCCCCACCCCACTGTCCCTACACATCCCACACTGACCCAACCTCAGCCTCACACCCCACTGTCCCTACATATCCCACACTGACCCAACCTCAGCCTCACACCCCACTGTACCTACACACCCCACACTGACCCAACCACAGCCCCCACCCCACTGTCCCTACACACCCCACACTGACACAACCTCAGCCCCCCACCCCACTGTCCCTACACAACCCACAATTACCCAACCTCAGCCTCACACCCCACAATGAACCAACCTCAGTCCCCACCCCACTGTCCCTACACATCCCACACTGACCCAACCTCAGCCTCTCACCCCACTGTCCCTACACATCCCATACTGACCCAACCTCAGCCCCCACCCCACTGTCCCTACACATCCCACACTGACCCAACCTCAGCCCCCACCCCACTGTCCCTACACACCCCACACTGACCCAACCTCAACCCCCACACCACTGTCCCTACACATCCCACACTGACCGAACCTCAGCCTCACACCCCACTGTACCTACACACCCGACACTGACCCAACCTCAGCCCACCACCCCACTGTCCCTACACAACCCACAATGACCCAACCTCAACTTCACACCCCACACTGACCCAACCTCAGCCCCCACCCCACTGTCCCTACACATACCACACTGACCCAACCCCAGCCCCCACCCCACTGTTCCTACACACCCCAGACTGACCCAACCTCAGCCATACACCCCATTGTCACTACACACCCCACACTGACCCAACCTCAGCCTCACACCCCAATGTCCCTACACACCCCACAATGACCCAACCTCAGCCTCACACCCCACTGCCCCTACACACGCCACACTGACCCAACCTCAGCCTCACACCCCACTGTCCCTACACACCCCACACTGACCCAACCTCAGCCTCACACCCCACTGTCCCTACGCACCCCACACTGACCCAACCTCAGCCTCACACCCCACTACCCTACACACCCCACACTGACCCAACCTCAGCGCCCACCCCACTGTCCCTACACACTCCACAATGACCCAACATCATCCCCACACCCCACTGTCCCTACACACCCCACACTGACCCAACCTCAGCCTCGCACCCCACTGTCCCTAAACAACCCACAATGACCCAACCTCAGCCTCACACCCCAATATCCCTACACACCCCACACTGACCAAACCCCAGCCCGCACCCCACTGTCCCTACACACCCCACACTGACCCAACCCCAGCCTCACATCCCATTGTCTCTACACAACCCACAATGACCCAACCTCAGCCTCACACCCCACTGTCCCTACACATCCCACACTGACCCAACCTCAGCCCCCACCCCACTGTCCCTACACATCCCACACTGACCGAACCTCAGCCTCACACCGCACTGTACCTACACACCCCACACTGACCCAACCACAGCCCCCACCCCACTGTCCCTACACACCCCACACTGACACAACCTCAGCCCCCCACCCCACTGTCCCTACACAACCCACAATGACCCAACCTCAGCCTCACACCCCACAATGAACCAACCTCAGTCCCCACCCCACTGTCCCTACACATCCCACACTGACCCAACCTCAGCCCCCACCCCACTGTCCCTACACATCCCACACTGACCCAACCTCAGCCCCCACCCCACTGTCCCTACACACCCCACACTGACCCAACCTCAACCCCCACCCCACTGTCCCTACACATCCCACACTGACCGAACCTCAGCCTCACACCCCACTGTCCCTACACACCCCACACTGACCCAACCTCAGCCTCACACCCCACTGTCCCTACACACCCCACACTGACCCAACACCAGCCCCCACCCCACTGTCCCTACACACCCCACACTGACCCAACCTCAGCCTCACACCCCACCGTCCCTACACACCCCACACTGACCCAACCTCAGCCCCCACCCCACTGTCCCTACACATCCCACACTGACCCAACCCCATCCCCAACCCCACTGTCCCTACACTCCCCACACTGACCCAACCTCAGCGTCACACCCCATTGTCCCTACACACCCTACACTGACCCAACCTCAGCCTCACACCCCACTGTCCCTACACACCCCACAATGACCCAACCTCAGTCTCACTCCCCACTCTCCCTACACACTCCACACTGACCCAACCTCAGCCCCCACCCCACTGTCCCTACACACCCCACACTGACCCAACCTCAGCCTCGCACCCCACTGTCCCTACACAACCCACAATGACAGAACCTCAGCCTCACACCCCACTGTCCCTACACACCCCACACTGACCCAACCCCAGCCCCCACCCCACTGTCCTTACTCACCCCACACTGACCCAACCTCAGCCTCACATCCCATTGACCCTACACACCCCACAATGACCCAACCTCAGCCACACACCCCACTATCCCTACACAATCCACAATGACCCAACCTCAGCCCCCACCCCACTGTCCGTACACACCCCACACTGACCCAACCTCAGCATCACACCCCACTGTTCCTACACACCCCACACTGACCCAACCTCAGCACCCCACCCCACTGTCCCTACACACCCCACACTGACCCAACATCATCCTCCCACCCCACTGTCCCTACACACCCCACACTTACCCAACATCAGCCTCACACCCCACTGTCCCTACACACCCCACACTGACCCAACCTCAACCCCCACACCACTGTCCCTACACACCCCACACTGACCCAACCTCAGCCCCCCAACCCACTGTCCCTACAATTTCCACACTGACCCAATCTCAGCCTCACTCCCCAATGTCCCTGCGCACCCCACACTGACACAACCTCAGCCTCACACCCCACTGTCCCTACACAACCCTCACTGACCCAACCTCACCCTCGCACCCCACTGTCCCTACAATTTCCACACTGACCCATTCTCAGCCTCACTCCCCGATTGCCCCTACACACCCCACACAGACCCAACGTCAGCCTCACACCCCACTGTCCCTACACACACCACACTGACCCAACCTCAGCCCCCACGCCACAGTCCCTACACACCCCACACTGACCCAACCTCAACCCCCACCCCACTGTCCCTACACATCCCACACTGACCGAACCTCAGCCTCACACCCCACTGTCCCTACACACCCCACACTGACCCAACCTCAGCCTCACACCCCACTGTCCCTACACACCCCACACTGACCCAACACCAGCCCCCACCCCACTGTCCCTACACACCCCACACTGACCCAACCTCAGCCTCACACCCCACCGTCCCTACACACCCCACACTGACCCAACCTCAGCCCCCACCCCACTGTCCCTACACATCCCACACTGACCCAACCCCATCCCCAACCCCACTGTCCCTACACTCCCCACACTGACCCAACCTCAGCGTCACACCCCATTGTCCCTACACACCCTACACTGACCCAACCTCAGCCTCACACCCCACTGTCCCTACACACCCCACAATGACCCAACCTCAGTCTCACTCCCCACTCTCCCTACACACTCCACACTGACCCAACCTCAGCCCCCACCCCACTGTCCCTACACACCCCACACTGACCCAACCTCAGCCTCGCACCCCACTGTCCCTACACAACCCACAATGACAGAACCTCAGCCTCACACCCCACTGTCCCTACACACCCCACACTGACCCAACCCCAGCCCCCACCCCACTGTCCTTACTCACCCCACACTGACCCAACCTCAGCCTCACATCCCATTGACCCTACACACCCCACAATGACCCAACCTCAGCCACACACCCCACTATCCCTACACAATCCACAATGACCCAACCTCAGCCCCCACCCCACTGTCCGTACACACCCCACACTGACCCAACCTCAGCATCACACCCCACTGTTCCTACACACCCCACACTGACCCAACCTCAGCACCCCACCCCACTGTCCCTACACACCCCACACTGACCCAACATCATCCTCCCACCCCACTGTCCCTACACACCCCACACTTACCCAACATCAGCCTCACACCCCACTGTCCCTACACACCCCACACTGACCCAACCTCAACCCCCACACCACTGTCCCTACACACCCCACACTGACCCAACCTCAGCCCCCCAACCCACTGTCCCTACAATTTCCACACTGACCCAATCTCAGCCTCACTCCCCAATGTCCCTGCGCACCCCACACTGACACAACCTCAGCCTCACACCCCACTGTCCCTACACAACCCTCACTGACCCAACCTCACCCTCGCACCCCACTGTCCCTACAATTTCCACACTGACCCATTCTCAGCCTCACTCCCCGATTGCCCCTACACACCCCACACAGACCCAACGTCAGCCTCACACCCCACTGTCCCTACACACACCACACTGACCCAACCTCAGCCCCCACCCCACTGTCCCTACACACCCCACACTGACACAACCTCAGCCTCACACCCCACTGTCCCTACACACCCCACACTGACCCAACCTCAGCCCCCACCCCACTGTCCCTACACATCCCACACTGACCCAACCTCAGCCCCCACCCCACTGTCCCTACACATCCCACACTGACCCAACCTCAGCCCCCACGCCACAGTCCCTACACACACCACACTGACCCAACCTCAGCCTCACACCCCACTGTCCCTACACATCCCGCACTGACCCAACCTCAGCCTCACACCCCACTGTCCATACACATCCCACACTGACCCAACCTCAGCCCCCCACCCCACTGTCCCTACACACCCCACACTGACCCAACCTCAGCCTCACACCCCACTGTACCTACACAGCCCACACTGACCGAACCTCAGCCCACCACCCCACTGACCCTACACACCCCACAGTGACCCAACCTCAACCTCACACCCCACACTGACCAAACCTCAGCCCCCACCCCACTGTCCCTACACATCCCACACTGACCCAACCTCAGCCTCACACCCCATTGTCTCTACACAACCCACAATGACCCAACCTCAGCCTCACACCCCACTGTCCCTACACATCCCACACTGACCCAACCTCAGCCCCCACCCCACTGTCCCTACACACCCCACACTGACCCAACCTCAACCCCCACACCACTGTCCCTACACATCCCACACTGACCGAACCTCAGCCTCACACCCCACTGTACCTACACACCCGACACTGACCCAACCTCAGCCCACCACCCCACTGTCCCTACACAACCCACAATGACCCAACCTCAACTTCACACCCCACACTGACCCAACCTCAGCCCCCACCCCACTGTCCCTACACATCCCACACTGACCCAACCTCAGCCTCACACCCCAATGTCCCTACACACCCCACAATGACCCAACCTCAGCCTCACACCCCACTGCCCCTACACACGCCACATTGACCCAACCTCAGCCTCACACCCCACTGTCCCTACACACCCCACACTGACCCAACCTCAGCCTCACACCCCACTGTCCCTACGCACCCCACACTGACCCAACCTCAGCCTCACACCCCACTACCCTACACACCCCACACTGACCCAACCTCAGCGCCCACCCCACTGTCCCTACACACTCCACAATGACCCAACATCATCCCCACACCCCACTGTCCCTACACACCCCACACTGACCCAACCTCAGCCTCGCACCCCACTGTCCCTAAACAACCCACAATGACCCAACCTCAGCCTCACACCCCAATATCCCTACACACCCCACACTGACCAAACCCCAGCCCGCACCCCACTGTCCCTACACACCCCACACTGACCCAACCCCAGCCTCACATCCCATTGTCTCTACACAACCCACAATGACCCAACCTCAGCCTCACACCCCACTGTCCCTACACATCCCACACTGACCCAACCTCAGCCCCCACCCCACTGTCGCTACACATCCCACACTGACCCAACCTCAGCCTCACACCCCACTGTCCCTACATATCCCACACTGACCCAACCTCAGCCCCCACCCCACTGTCCCTACACATCCCACACTGACCGAACCTCAGCCTCACACCGCACTGTACCTACACACCCCACACTGACCCAACCACAGCCCCCACCCCACTCTCCCTACACACCCCACACTGACACAACCTCAGCCCCCCACCCCACTGTCCCTACACAACCCACAATGACCCAACCTCAGCCTCACACCCCACAATGAACCAACCTCAGTCCCCACCCCACTGTCCCTACACATCCCACACTGACCCAACCTCAGCCCCCACCCCACTGTCCCTACACATCCCACACTGACCCAACCTCAGCCCCCACCCCACTGTCCCTACACACCCCACACTGACCCAACCTCAACCCCCACCCCACTGTCCCTACACATCCCACACTGACCGAACCTCAGCCTCACACCCCACTGTCCCTACACACCCCACACTGACCCAACCTCAGCCTCACACCCCACTGTCCCTACACACCCCACACTGACCCAACACCAGCCCCCACCCCACTGTCCCTACACACCCCACACTGACCCAACCTCAGCCTCACACCCCACCGTCCCTACACACCCCACACTGACCCAACCTCAGCCCCCACCCCACTGTCCCTACACATCCCACACTGACCCAACCCCATCCCCAACCCCACTGTCCCTACACTCCCCACACTGACCCAACCTCAGCGTCACACCCCATTGTCCCTACACACCCTACACTGACCCAACCTCAGCCTCACACCCCACTGTCCCTACACACCCCACAATGACCCAACCTCAGTCTCACTCCCCACTCTCCCTACACACTCCACACTGACCCAACCTCAGCCCCCACCCCACTGTCCCTACACACCCCACACTGACCCAACCTCAGCCTCGCACCCCACTGTCCCTACACAACCCACAATGACAGAACCTCAGCCTCACACCCCACTGTCCCTACACACCCCACACTGACCCAACCCCAGCCCCCACCCCACTGTCCTTACTCACCCCACACTGACCCAACCTCAGCCTCACATCCCATTGTCCCTACACACCCCACAATGACCCAACCTCAGCCACACACCCCACTATCCCTACACAATCCACAATGACCCAACCTCAGCCCCCACCCCACTGTCCGTACACACCCCACACTGACCCAACCTCAGCATCACACCCCACTGTTCCTACACACCCCACACTGACCCAACCTCAGCACCCCACCCCACTGTCCCTACACACCCCACACTGACCCAACATCATCCTCCCACCCCACTGTCCCTACACACCCCACACTTACCCAACATCAGCCTCACACCCCACTGTCCCTACACACCCCACACTGACCCAACCTCAACCCCCACACCACTGTCCCTACACACCCCACACTGACCCAACCTCAGCCCCCCAACCCACTGTCCCTACAATTTCCACACTGACCCAATCTCAGCCTCACTCCCCAATGTCCCTGCGCACCCCACACTGACACAACCTCAGCCTCACACCCCACTGTCCCTACACAACCCTCACTGACCCAACCTCACCCTCGCACCCCACTGTCCCTACAATTTCCACACTGACCCATTCTCAGCCTCACTCCCCGATTGTCCCTACACACCCCACACAGACCCAACGTCAGCCTCACACCCCACTGTCCCTACACACACCACACTGACCCAACCTCAGCCCCCACCCCACTGTCCCTACACACCCCACACTGACACAACCTCAGCCTCACACCCCACTGTCCCTACACACCCCACACTGACCCAACCTCAGCCCCCACCCCACTGTCCCTACACATCCCACACTGACCCAACCTCAGCCCCCACCCCACTGTCCCTACACATCCCACACTGACCCAACCTCAGCCCCCACGCCACAGTCCCTACACACACCACACTGACCCAACCTCAGCCTCACACCCCACTGTCCCTACACATCCCGCACTGACCCAACCTCAGCCTCACACCCCACTGTCCATACACATCCCACACTGACCCAACCTCAGCCCCCCACCCCACTGTCCCTACACACCCCACACTGACCCAACCTCAGCCTCACACCCCACTGTACCTACACAGCCCACACTGACCGAACCTCAGCCCACCACCCCACTGACCCTACACACCCCACAGTGACCCAACCTCAACCTCACACCCCACACTGACCAAACCTCAGCCCCCACCCCACTGTCCCTACACATCCCACACTGACCCAACCTCAGCCTCACACCCCATTGTCTCTACACAACCCACAATGACCCAACCTCAGCCTCACACCCCACTGTCCCTACACATCCCACACTGACCCAACCTCAGCCCCCACCCCACTGTCCCTACACACCCCACACTGACCCAACCTCAACCCCCACACCACTGTCCCTACACATCCCACACTGACCGAACCTCAGCCTCACACCCCACTGTACCTACACACCCGACACTGACCCAACCTCAGCCCACCACCCCACTGTCCCTACACAACCCACAATGACCCAACCTCAACTTCACACCCCACACTGACCCAACCTCAGCCCCCACCCCACTGTCCCTACACATCCCACACTGACCCAACCTCAGCCTCACACCCCAATGTCCCTACACACCCCACAATGACCCAACCTCAGCCTCACACCCCACTGCCCCTACACACGCCACATTGACCCAACCTCAGCCTCACACCCCACTGTCCCTACACACCCCACACTGACCCAACCTCAGCCTCACACCCCACTGTCCCTACGCACCCCACACTGACCCAACCTCAGCCTCACACCCCACTACACTACACACCCCACACTGACCCAACCTCAGCGCCCACCCCACTGTCCCTACACACTCCACAATGACCCAACATCATCCCCACACCCCACTGTCCCTACACACCCCACACTGACCCAACCTCAGCCTCGCACCCCACTGTCCCTAAACAACCCACAATGACCCAACCTCAGCCTCACACCCCAATATCCCTACACACCCCACACTGACCAAACCCCAGCCCGCACCCCACTGTCCCTACACACCCCACACTGACCCAACCCCAGCCTCACATCCCATTGTCTCTACACAACCCACAATGACCCAACCTCAGCCTCACACCCCACTGTCCCTACACATCCCACACTGACCCAACCTCAGCCCCCACCCCACTGTCCCTACACATCCCACACTGACCCAACCTCAGCCTCACACCCCACTGTCCCTACATATCCCACACTGACCCAACCTCAGCCTCACACCCCACTGTACCTACACACCCCACACTGACCCAACCACAGCCCCCACCCCACTGTCCCTACACACCCCACACTGACACAACCTCAGCCCCCCACCCCACTGTCCCTACACAACCCACAATTACCCAACCTCAGCCTCACACCCCACAATGAACCAACCTCAGTCCCCACCCCACTGTCCCTACACATCCCACACTGACCCAACCTCAGCCTCTCACCCCACTGTCCCTACACATCCCATACTGACCCAACCTCAGCCCCCACCCCACTGTCCCTACACATCCCACACTGACCCAACCTCAGCCCCCACCCCACTGTCCCTACACACCCCACACTGACCCAACCTCAACCCCCACACCACTGTCCCTACACATCCCACACTGACCGAACCTCAGCCTCACACCCCACTGTACCTACACACCCGACACTGACCCAACCTCAGCCCACCACCCCACTGTCCCTACACAACCCACAATGACCCAACCTCAACTTCACACCCCACACTGACCCAACCTCAGCCCCCACCCCACTGTCCCTACACATACCACACTGACCCAACCCCAGCCCCCACCCCACTGTTCCTACACACCCCACACTGACCCAACCTCAGCCATACACCCCATTGTCACTACACACCCCACACTGACCCAACCTCAGCCTCACACCCCAATGTCCCTACACACCCCACAATGACCCAACCTCAGCCTCACACCCCACTGCCCCTACACACGCCACACTGACCCAACCTCAGCCTCACACCCCACTGTCCCTACACACCCCACACTGACCCAACCTCAGCCTCACACCCCACTGTCCCTACGCACCCCACACTGACCCAACCTCAGCCTCACACCCCACTACCCTACACACCCCACACTGACCCAACCTCAGCGCCCACCCCACTGTCCCTACACACTCCACAATGACCCAACATCATCCCCACACCCCACTGTCCCTACACACCCCACACTGACCCAACCTCAGCCTCGCACCCCACTGTCCCTAAACAACCCACAATGACCCAACCTCAGCCTCACACCCCAATATCCCTACACACCCCACACTGACCAAACCCCAGCCCGCACCCCACTGTCCCTACACACCCCACACTGACCCAACCCCAGCCTCACATCCCATTGTCTCTACACAACCCACAATGACCCAACCTCAGCCTCACACCCCACTGTCCCTACACATCCCACACTGACCCAACCTCAGCCCCCACCCCACTGTCCCTACACATCCCACACTGACCGAACCTCAGCCTCACACCGCACTGTACCTACACACCCCACACTGACCCAACCACAGCCCCCACCCCACTGTCCCTACACACCCCACACTGACACAACCTCAGCCCCCCACCCCACTGTCCCTACACAACCCACAATGACCCAACCTCAGCCTCACACCCCACAATGAACCAACCTCAGTCCCCACCCCACTGTCCCTACACATCCCACACTGACCCAACCTCAGCCCCCACCCCACTGTCCCTACACATCCCACACTGACCCAACCTCAGCCCCCACCCCACTGTCCCTACACACCCCACACTGACCCAACCTCAACCCCCACCCCACTGTCCCTACACATCCCACACTGACCGAACCTCAGCCTCACACCCCACTGTCCCTACACACCCCACACTGACCCAACCTCAGCCTCACACCCCACTGTCCCTACACACCCCACACTGACCCAACACCAGCCCCCACCCCACTGTCCCTACACACCCCACACTGACCCAACCTCAGCCTCACACCCCACCGTCCCTACACACCCCACACTGACCCAACCTCAGCCCCCACCCCACTGTCCCTACACATCCCACACTGACCCAACCCCATCCCCAACCCCACTGTCCCTACACTCCCCACACTGACCCAACCTCAGCGTCACACCCCATTGTCCCTACACACCCTACACTGACCCAACCTCAGCCTCACACCCCACTGTCCCTACACACCCCACAATGACCCAACCTCAGTCTCACTCCCCACTCTCCCTACACACTCCACACTGACCCAACCTCAGCCCCCACCCCACTGTCCCTACACACCCCACACTGACCCAACCTCAGCCTCGCACCCCACTGTCCCTACACAACCCACAATGACAGAACCTCAGCCTCACACCCCACTGTCCCTACACACCCCACACTGACCCAACCCCAGCCCCCACCCCACTGTCCTTACTCACCCCACACTGACCCAACCTCAGCCTCACATCCCATTGACCCTACACACCCCACAATGACCCAACCTCAGCCACACACCCCACTATCCCTACACAATCCACAATGACCCAACCTCAGCCCCCACCCCACTGTCCGTACACACCCCACACTGACCCAACCTCAGCATCACACCCCACTGTTCCTACACACCCCACACTGACCCAACCTCAGCACCCCACCCCACTGTCCCTACACACCCCACACTGACCCAACATCATCCTCCCACCCCACTGTCCCTACACACCCCACACTTACCCAACATCAGCCTCACACCCCACTGTCCCTACACACCCCACACTGACCCAACCTCAACCCCCACACCACTGTCCCTACACACCCCACACTGACCCAACCTCAGCCCCCCAACCCACTGTCCCTACAATTTCCACACTGACCCAATCTCAGCCTCACTCCCCAATGTCCCTGCGCACCCCACACTGACACAACCTCAGCCTCACACCCCACTGTCCCTACACAACCCTCACTGACCCAACCTCACCCTCGCACCCCACTGTCCCTACAATTTCCACACTGACCCATTCTCAGCCTCACTCCCCGATTGTCCCTACACACCCCACACAGACCCAACGTCAGCCTCACACCCCACTGTCCCTACACACACCACACTGACCCAACCTCAGCCCCCACCCCACTGTCCCTACACACCCCACACTGACACAACCTCAGCCTCACACCCCACTGTCCCTACACACCCCACACTGACCCAACCTCAGCCCCCACCCCACTGTCCCTACACATCCCACACTGACCCAACCTCAGCCCCCACCCCACTGTCCCTACACATCCCACACTGACCCAACCTCAGCCCCCACGCCACAGTCCCTACACACACCACACTGACCCAACTTCAGCCTCACACCCCACTGTCCCTACACATCCCGCACTGACCCAACCTCAGCCTCACACCCCACTGTCCATACACATCCCACACTGACCCAACCTCAGCCCCCCACCCCACTGTCCCTACACACCCCACACTGACCCAACCTCAGCCTCACACCCCACTGTACCTACACAGCCCACACTGACCGAACCTCAGCCCACCACCCCACTGACCCTACACACCCCACAGTGACCCAACCTCAACCTCACACCCCACACTGACCAAACCTCAGCCCCCACCCCACTGTCCCTACACATCCCACACTGACCCAACACCAGCCCCCACCCCACTGTCCATACACACCCCACTCTGACCCAACCTCTGCCCCCACCCCACTGTCCCTACACACCCCACACTGACCCAACATCAGCCTCGCACCCCACTGTCCCTACACAACCCACACTGACCCAACCCCAGCCCGCACCCCACTGTCCCTACACAACCCACACTGACACAACCTCAGCCTCACATCCCATTGTCCCTAAACAACCCACAATGACCCAACCTCAGCCCCCACCCCACTGTCCCTACACACCCCACACTGACCCAACCTCAGCCTCACACACCACTGTCCCTACACATCCCACACTGACCCAACCTCAGCCTCGCACCCCACTGTCCCTACACAACCCACAATGACCCAACCTCAGCCTCACACCCCACTGTCCCTACACACCCCTCACTGACCCAACCCCAGCCCCCACCCCACTGTCCCTACACACCCCACACGGACCCAACCTCAGCCTCACATCCCATTGTCCCTACACACCCCACACTGACCCAACCTCAGCCTCACACCCCATTGTCCCTACACACCCCACACTGACCCAACCTCAGCCTCACACCCCACTGTCCCTACACAAACCACAATGACCCAACCTCAGCCTCACACCCCACTGTTCCTACACACCCCACACTGACCCAACCTCAGTCCCCCACCCCACTGTCCCTACACACCCCACACTGACCCAACCTCAGCCCCCCACCCCACTGTCCCTACACATCCCACACTGACCGAACCTCAGCCTCACACCCCACTGTACCTACACACCCGACACTGACCCAACCACAGCCCCCACCCCAATGTCCCTACACAACCCACAATGACCCAACCTCAGCCTCACACCCCACTGTCCCTACACACACCACACTGACCCAACACCAGCCCACACCCCACTGTCCCTACACAACCCACACTGACACAACCTCAGCCTCACATCCCATTGTCCCTACACAACCCACAATGACCCAACCTCAGCCCCCACCCCACTGTCCCTACACACCCCACACTGACCCAACCTCAGCCTCACACCCCACTGTCCCTACACATCCCACACTGACCCAAACTCAGCCCCCACCCCACTGTCCCTACACATCCCACACTGACCCAACCTCAGGCCCCACGCCACTGTACCTACACTCCCCACACTGACCCAACCACAGCCCCCACCCCACTGTCCCTACACACCCCACACTGACACAACCTCAGCCCCCCATCCCACTGTCCCTACACACCCCACACTGACCCAGCTCAGCCACACACCCCATTGTCCCTACACACCCCACACAGACCCAACCTCAGCCTCACACCCCAATGTCCCTACACACCCTACAATGACCCAACCTCAGCCTCACACCCCACTGTCCCTACACACGCAAAACTGACCCAAACTCAGCGCCCACCCCACTGTCCCTACACACCCCACACTGACCCAACATCAGCCTAGCACCCCACTGTCCCTACACAACCCACACTGACCCAACCCCAGCCCGCACCCCACTGTCCCTACACAACCCACACTGACACAACCTCAGCCTCACATCCCATTGTCCCTAAACAACCCACAATGTCTCAACCTCAGCCCCCACCCCACTATCCCTACACACCCCACACTGACCCAACCTCAGCCTCACACCCCACTGTCCCTACACAGCCCACACTGACCCAACCTCAGCCCTCCACCCACTGTCCCTACACATCCCACACTGACCCAACCCCAGCCCGCACCCCACTGTCCCTACACAACCCACACTGACACAACCTCAGCCTCACATCCCATTGTCCCTAAACAACCCACAATGACCCAACCTCAGCCCCCACCCCACTGTCCCTACACACCCCACACTGACCCAACCCCAGCCCGCACCCCACTGTCCCTACACAACCCACACTGACACAACCTCAGCCTCACATCCCATTGTCCCTAAACAACCCACAATGACCCAACCTCAGCCCCCACCCCACTGTCCCTACACACCCCACACTGACCCAACCTCAGCCTCACACACCACTGTCCCTACACATCCCACACTGACCCAACCTCAGCCTCGCACCCCACTGTCCCTACACAACCCACAATGACCCAACCTCAGCCTCACACCCCACTGTCCCTACACACCCCTCACTGACCCAACCCCAGCCCCCACCCCACTGTCCCTACACACCCCACACGGACCCAACCTCAGCCTCACACCCCACTGTCCCTACACACACCACACTGACCCAACACCAGCCCACACCCCAATGTCCCTACACAACCCACAATGACCCAACCTCAGCCTCACACCCCACTGTCCCTACACACACCACACTGACCCAACACCAGCCCACACCCCACTGTCCCTACACAACCCACACTGACACAACCTCAGCCTCACATCCCATTGTCCCTACACAACCCACAATGACCCAACCTCAGCCCCCACCCCACTGTCCCTACACACCCCACACTGACCCAACCTCAGCCTCACACCCCACTGTCCCTACACATCCCACACTGACCCAAACTCAGCCCCCACCCCACTGTCCCTACACACCCCACACTGACCCAACCTCAGCCTCACACCCCACTGTCCCTACACATCCCACACTGACCCAAACTCAGCCCCCACCCCACTGTCCCTACACACCCCACACTGACCCAACTTCAGCCTCACACCCCACTGTCCCTACACATCCCACACTGACCCAAACTCAGCCCCCACCCCACTGTCCCTACACATCCCACACTGACCCAACCTCAGGCCCCACGCCACTGTACCTACACTCCCCACACTGACCCAACCACAGCCCCCACCCCACTGTCCCTACACACCCCACACTGACACAACCTCAGCCCCCCATCCCACTGTCCCTACACACCCCACACTGACCCAGCTCAGCCACACACCCCATTGTCCCTACACACCCCACACAGACCCAACCTCAGCCTCACACCCCAATGTCCCTACACACCCTACAATGACCCAACCTCAGCCTCACACCCCACTGTCCCTACACACGCAAAACTGACCCAAACTCAGCGCCCACCCCACTGTCCCTACACACCCCACACTGACCCAACATCAGCCTAGCACCCCACTGTCCCTACACAACCCACACTGACCCAACCCCAGCCCGCACCCCACTGTCCCTACACAACCCACACTGACACAACCTCAGCCTCACATCCCATTGTCCCTAAACAACCCACAATGTCTCAACCTCAGCCCCCACCCCACTATCCCTACACACCCCACACTGACCCAACCTCAGCCTCACACCCCACTGTCCCTACACAGCCCACACTGACCCAACCTCAGCCCTCCACCCACTGTCCCTACACATCCCACACTGACCCTACCTCAGCCCCCACCCCACTGTCCCTACACATCCCACACTGACCCAACTTCAGCCCCCACCCCACTGTCCCTACACATCCCACACTGACCCAACCTCAGCCCTCCACCCACTGTCCCTACACATCCCACACTGACCGAACCTCAGCCTCACACCCCACTGTACCTACACACCCCACACTGACCCAACCTCAACCCCCCACCCCACTGTCCCTACACACCCCACACTGACACAACCTCAGCCCCCCAACCCCACTGTCCCTACACAACCCACAATGACCCAACCTCAGCCTCACACCCCACACTGACCCAACCTCAGCCCCCACCCCACTGTCCCTACACACCCCACACTGACCCAACCACAGCCCCCACCCCACTGTCCCTACACACCCCACACTGACACAACCTCAGCCCCCCAACCCCACTGTCCCTACACAACCCACAATGACCCAACCTCAGCCTCACACCCCACACTGACCCAACCTCAGCCCCCACCCCACTGTCCCTACACATCCCACACTGACACAACCCCAGCCCCCAACCCACTGTCCCTACACACCCCACACTGACCCAACCTCAGCCTCACACCCCATTGTCCCTACACACCCCACACTGACCAAACCTCAGCCCCCACCCCACTGTCCCTACACATCCCACACTGACCCAACACCAGCCCCCACCCCACTGTCCATACACACCCCACTCTGACCCAACCTCAGCCCCCACCCCACTGTCCCTACACAACCCACACTGACCCAACCCCAGCCCGCACCCCACTGTCCCTACACAACCCACACTGACACAACCTCAGCCTCACATCCCATTGTCCCTAAACAACCCACAATGACCCAACCTCAGCCCCCACCCCACTGTCCCTACACACCCCACACTGACCCAACCTCAGCCTCACACACCACTGTCCCTACACATCCCACACTGACCCAACCTCAGCCCCCACCCCACGGTCCCTACACATCCCACACTGACCCAACCTCAGCCCTCCACCCACTGTCCCTACACATCCCACACTGACCGAACCTCAGCCTCACACCCCACTGTACCTACACACCCCACACTGACCCAACCACAGCCCCCACCCCACTGTCCCTACACACCCCACACTGACACAAACTCAGCCCCCCAACCCCACTGTCCCTACACAACCCACAATGACCCAACCTCAGCCTCACACCCCACACTGACCCAACCTCAGCCCCCACCCCACTGTCCCTACACATCCCACACTGACCCAACCCCAGCCCCCACCCCACTGTCCCTACACACCCCACACTGACACAACCTCAGCCTCACACCCCACTGTCCCTACACACCCCACACTGACCCAACCTCAGTCTCACACCCCACTCTCCCTACACACTCCACACTGACCCAACCTCAGCCCCCACCCCACTGTCCCTACACACCCCACACTGACCCAACCTCAGCCTCGCACCCCACTGTCCCTACACAACCCACAATGACCCAACCTCAGCCTCACACCCCACTGTCCCTACACACCCCTCACTGACCCAACCCCAGCCCCCACCCCACTGTCCCTACACACCCCACACGGACCCAACCTCAGCCTCACATCCCATTGTCCCTACACACCCCACACTGACCCAACCTCAGCTTCACACCCCATTGTCCCTACACACCCCACACTGACCCAACCTCAGCCTCACACCCCACTGTCCCTACACAAACCACAATGACCCAACCTCAGCCTCACACCCCACTGTTCCTACACACCCCACACTGACCCAACCTCAGTCCCCCACCCCACTGTCCCTACACACCCCACACTGACCCAACCTCAGCCCCCCACCCCACTGTCCCTACACATCCCACACTGACCGAACCTCAGCCTCACACCCCACTGTACCTACACACCCGACACTGACCCAACCACAGCCCCCACCCCAATGTCCTTACACAACCCACAATGACCCAACCTCAGCCTCACACCCCACTGTCCCTACACACACCACACTGACCCAACACCAGCCCACACCCCACTGTCCCTACACAACCCACACTGACACAACCTCAGCCTCACATCCCATTGTCCCTACACAACCCACAATGACCCAACCTCAGCCCCCACCCCACTGTCCCTACACACCCCACACTGACCCAACTTCAGCCTCACACCCCACTGTCCCTACACATCCCACACTGACCCAAACTCAGCCCCCACCCCACTGTCCCTACACACCCCACACTGACCCAACCTCAGCCTCACACCCCACTGTCCCTACACATCCCACACTGACCCAAACTCAGCCCCCACCCCACTGTCCCTACACATCCCACACTGACCCAACCTCAGGCCCCACCCCACTGTCCCTACACATCCCACACTGACACAACATCAGCCCCCACCCCACTGTCCCTACACATCCCACACTGACCCAACCTCAGCCCCCACCCCACTCTCCCTACACATCCCTCACTGACCCAACCTCAGCCTAACACCCCACTGTCCCTACACATCCCACACTGACCCAACCTCAGCCCCCCACACCACTGTCCCTACACATCCCACACTGACCGAACCTCAGCCTCACACCCCACTGTACCTACACTCCCCACACTGACCCAACCACAGCCCCCACCCCACTGTCCCTACACACCCCACACTGACACAACCTCAGCCCCCCATCCCACTGTCCCTACACACCCCACACTGACCCAGCTCAGCCACACACCCCATTGTCCCTACACACCCCACACAGACCCAACCTCAGCCTCACACCCCAATGTCCCTACACACCCTACAATGACCCAACCTCAGCCTCACACCCCACTGTCCCTACACACGCAAAACTGACCCAAACTCAGCGCCCACCCCACTGTCCCTACACACCCCACACTGACCCAACATCAGCCTAGCACCCCACTGTCCCTACACAACCCACACTGACCCAACCCCAGCCCGCACCCCACTGTCCCTACACAACCCACACTGACACAACCTCAGCCTCACATCCCATTGTCCCTAAACAACCCACAATGTCTCAACCTCAGCCCCCACCCCACTATCCCTACACACCCCACACTGACCCAACCTCAGCCTCACACCCCACTGTCCCTACACATCCCACACTGACCCAACCTCAGCCCCCACCCCACTGTCCCTACACAGCCCACACTGACCCAACCACAGCCCTCCACCCACTGTCCCTACACATCCCACACTGACCCTACCTCAGCCCCCACCCCACTGTCCCTACACATCCCACACTGACCCAACTTCAGCCCCCACCCCACTGTCCCTACACATCCCACACTGACCCAACCTCAGACCCTACCACACTGTCCCTACACATCCCACACTGACCCAACCTCAGCCCTCCACCCACTGTCCCTACACATCCCACACTGACCGAACCTCAGCCTCACACCCCACTGTACCTACACACCCCACACTGACCCAACCACAGCCCCCACCCCACTGTCCCTACACACCCCACACTGACACAACCTCAGCCCCCCAACCCCACTGTCCCTACACAACCCACAATGACCCAACCTCAGCCTCACACCCCACACTGACCCAACCTCAGCCCCCACCCCACTGTCCCTACACATCCCACACTGACACAACCCCAGCCCCCACCCCACTGTCCCTACACACCCCACACTGACCCAACCTCAGCCTCACACCCCATTGTCCCTACACACCCCACACTGACCCAACCTCAGCCTCACACCCCACTGTCCCTACACACCCCACACTGACCCAACCTCAGCCCCACACCCCACTGTCCCTACACATCCCACACTGACCCAACCTCAGCCCCCACCCCATGTCCCTACACACCCAACACTGACCCAACCTCAGCCCTCCACCCCACTGTCCCTACACACCCCACACTGACCCAACCTCAGCCCTCCACCCCACTGTCCCTACACAACCCACAATGACCCAACCTCAGCTTCACACCCCACTGTCCCTACACACCCCACACTGACCCAACCCCATCCCCCACCCCACTGTCCCTACACACCCCACACTGACCCAACCTCAGCCTTACATCCCATTGTCCCTACACACCCCACACTGACCCAACCTCAGCCTCACACCCCACTGTCCCTACACACCCCACACTGACCAAACCTCAGCCTCACACCCCACTGACCCTACACACTCCACACTGACCCAACCTCAGCCTCACACCCCACTGTCCCTACATACCCCACAATGACCCAACCTCAGTCTCAGACCCCACTCTCCCTACACACGCAACACTGACGCAACCTCAGCCCCCACCCCACTGTCCCTACACACCCCACACTGACACAACCTCAGCCTCACACCCCACTGTCCATACACAACCCACAATGACCCAACCTCAGCCTCACACCCCACTGTTCCTACACACCCGACACTGACCCAACCTCAGCCCCCCACCCCACTGTCCCTACACACCCCACACTGACCCAAACTCAGCCCCCCACCCCACTGTCCCTACACTCCCCACACTGACCCAACCTCAACCCCCACCCCACTGTCCCTACACAGCCCACACTGACCCAACCTCAGCCCCCCAACACACTGTCCCTACACACCCCACACTGACCCAACCTCAGCCCCCACCCCACTGTCCCTACACATCCCACACTGACCCAACCTCAGCCCTCCACCCACTGTCCCTACACATCCCACACTGACCGAACCTCAGCCTCACACCCCACTGTACCTACACACCCCACACTGACCCAACCACAGCCCCCACCCCACTGTCCCTACACACCCCACACTGACACAAACTCAGCCCCCCAACCCCACTGTCCCTACACAACCCACAATGACCCAACCTCAGCCCCCACCCCACTGTCCCTACACATCCCACACTGACCCAACCCCAGCCCCCACCCCACTGTCCCTACACACCCCACACTGACCCAACCTCAGCCTCACACCCCATTGTCCCTACACACCCCACACTGACCCAACCTCAGCCTCACACCCCACTGTCCCTACACACCCCACACTGACCCAACCTCAGTCTCACACCCCACTCTCCCTACACACTCCACACTGACCCAACCTCAGCCCCCACCCCACTGTCCCTACACACCCCACACTGACCCAACCTCAGCCTCGCACCCCACTGTCCCTACACAACCCACAATGACCCAACCTCAGCCTCACACCCCACTGTCCCTACACACCCCTCACTGACCCAACCCCAGCCCCCACCCCACTGTCCCTACACACCCCACACGGACCCAACCTCAGCCTCACATCCCATTGTCCCTACACACCCCACACTGACCCAACCTCAGCCTCACACCCCATTGTCCCTACACACCCCACACTGACCCAACCTCAGCCTCACACCCCACTGTCCCTACACAAACCACAATGACCCAACCTCAGCCTCACACCCCACTGTTCCTACACACCCCACACTGACCCAACCTCAGTCCCCCACCCCACTGTCCCTACACACCCCACACTGACCCAACCTCAGCCCCCCACCCCACTGTCCCTACACATCCCACACTGACCGAACCTCAGCCTCACACCCCACTGTACCTACACACCCGACACTGACCCAACCACAGCCCCCACCCCAATGTCCCTACACAACCCACAATGACCCAACCTCAGCCTCACACCCCACTGTCCCTACACACACCACACTGACCCAACACCAGCCCACACCCCACTGTCCCTACACAACCCACACTGACACAACCTCAGCCTCACATCCCATTGTCCCTACACAACCCACAATGACCCAACCTCAGCCCCCACCCCACTGTCCCTACACACCCCACACTGACCCAACCTCAGCCTCACACCCCACTGTCCCTACACATCCCACACTGACCCAAACTCAGCCCCCACCCCACTGTCCCTACACACCCCACACTGACCCAACTTCAGCCTCACACCCCACTGTCCCTACACATCCCACACTGACCCAAACTCAGCCCCCACCCCACTGTCCCTACACATCCCACACTGACCCAACCTCAGGCCCCACGCCACTGTACCTACACTCCCCACACTGACCCAACCACAGCCCCCACCCCACTGTCCCTACACACCCCACACTGACACAACCTCAGCCCCCCATCCCACTGTCCCTACACACCCCACACTGACCCAGCTCAGCCACACACCCCATTGTCCCTACACACCCCACACAGACCCAACCTCAGCCTCACACCCCAATGTCCCTACACACCCTACAATGACCCAACCTCAGCCTCACACCCCACTGTCCCTACACACGCAAAACTGACCCAAACTCAGCGCCCACCCCACTGTCCCTACACACCCCACACTGACCCAACATCAGCCTAGCACCCCACTGTCCCTACACAACCCACACTGACCCAACCCCAGCCCGCACCCCACTGTCCCTACACAACCCACACTGACACAACCTCAGCCTCACATCCCATTGTCCCTAAACAACCCACAATGTCTCAACCTCAGCCCCCACCCCACTATCCCTACACACCCCACACTGACCCAACCTCAGCCTCACACCCCACTGTCCCTACACAGCCCACACTGACCCAACCTCAGCCCTCCACCCACTGTCCCTACACATCCCACACTGACCCTACCTCAGCCCCCACCCCACTGTCCCTACACATCCCACACTGACCCAACTTCAGCCCCCACCCCACTGTCCCTACACATCCCACACTGACCCAACCTCAGCCCTCCACCCACTGTCCCTACACATCCCACACTGACCGAACCTCAGCCTCACACCCCACTGTACCTACACACCCCACACTGACCCAACCTCAACCCCCCACCCCACTGTCCCTACACACCCCACACTGACACAACCTCAGCCCCCCAACCCCACTGTCCCTACACAACCCACAATGACCCAACCTCAGCCTCACACCCCACACTGACCCAACCTCAGCCCCCACCCCACTGTCCCTACACACCCCACACTGACCCAACCACAGCCCCCACCCCACTGTCCCTACACACCCCACACTGAAACAACCTCAGCCCCCCAACCCCACTGTCCCTACACAACCCACAATGACCCAACCTCAGCCTCACACCCCACACTGACCCAACCTCAGCCCCCACCCCACTGTCCCTACACATCCCACACTGACACAACCCCAGCCCCCACCCCACTGTCCCTACACACCCCACACTGACCCAACCTCAGCCTCACACCCCATTGTCCCTACACACCCCACACTGACCAAACCTCAGCCCCCACCCCACTGTCCCTACACATCCCACACTGACCCAACACCAGCCCCCACCCCACTGTCCATACACACCCCACTCTGACCCAACCTCAGCCCCCACCCCACTGTCCCTACACAACCCACACTGACCCAACCCCAGCCCGCACCCCACTGTCCCTACACAACCCACACTGACACAACCTCAGCCTCACATCCCATTGTCCCTAAACAACCCACAATGACCCAACCTCAGCCCCCACCCCACTGTCCCTACACACCCCACACTGACCCAACCTCAGCCTCACACACCACTGTCCCTACACATCCCACACTGACCCAACCTCAGCCCCCACCCCACGGTCCCTACACATCCCACACTGACCCAACCTCAGCCCTCCACCCACTGTCCCTACACATCCCACACTGACCGAACCTCAGCCTCACACCCCACTGTACCTACACACCCCACACTGACCCAACCACAGCCCCCACCCCACTGTCCCTACACACCCCACACTGACACAAACTCAGCCCCCCAACCCCACTGTCCCTACACAACCCACAATGACCCAACCTCAGCCTCACACCCCACACTGACCCAACCTCAGCCCCCACCCCACTGTCCCTACACATCCCACACTGACCCAACCCCAGCCCCCACCCCACTGTCCCTACACACCCCACACTGACACAACCTCAGCCTCACACCCCACTGTCCCTACACACCCCACACTGACCCAACCTCAGTCTCACACCCCACTCTCCCTACACACTCCACACTGACCCAACCTCAGCCCCCACCCCACTGTCCCTACACACCCCACACTGACCCAACCTCAGCCTCGCACCCCACTGTCCCTACACAACCCACAATGACCCAACCTCAGCCTCACACCCCACTGTCCCTACACACCCCTCACTGACCCAACCCCAGCCCCCACCCCACTGTCCCTACACACCCCACACGGACCCAACCTCAGCCTCACATCCCATTGTCCCTACACACCCCACACTGACCCAACCTCAGCTTCACACCCCATTGTCCCTACACACCCCACACTGACCCAACCTCAGCCTCACACCCCACTGTCCCTACACAAACCACAATGACCCAACCTCAGCCTCACACCCCACTGTTCCTACACACCCCACACTGACCCAACCTCAGTCCCCCACCCCACTGTCCCTACACACCCCACACTGACCCAACCTCAGCCCCCCACCCCACTGTCCCTACACATCCCACACTGACCGAACCTCAGCCTCACACCCCACTGTACCTACACACCCGACACTGACCCAACCACAGCCCCCACCCCAATGTCCTTACACAACCCACAATGACCCAACCTCAGCCTCACACCCCACTGTCCCTACACACACCACACTGACCCAACACCAGCCCACACCCCACTGTCCCTACACAACCCACACTGACACAACCTCAGCCTCACATCCCATTGTCCCTACACAACCCACAATGACCCAACCTCAGCCCCCACCCCACTGTCCCTACACACCCCACACTGACCCAACCTCAGCCTCACACCCCACTGTCCCTACACATCCCACACTGACCCAAACTCAGCCCCCACCCCACTGTCCCTACACACCCCACACTGACCCAACCTCAGCCTCACACCCCACTGTCCCTACACATCCCACACTGACCCAAACTCAGCCCCCACCCCACTGTCCCTACACATCCCACACTGACCCAACCTCAGGCCCCACCCCACTGTCCCTACACATCCCACACTGACACAACCTCAGCCCCCACCCCACTGTCCCTACACATCCCACACTGACCCAACCTCAGCCCCCACCCCACTCTCCCTACACATCCCTCACTGACCCAACCTCAGCCTAACACCCCACTGTCCCTACACATCCCACACTGACCCAACCTCAGCCCCCCACACCACTGTCCCTACACATCCCACACTGACCGAACCTCAGCCTCACACCCCACTGTACCTACACTCCCCACACTGACCCAACCACAGCCCCCACCCCACTGTCCCTACACACCCCACACTGACACAACCTCAGCCCCCCATCCCACTGTCCCTACACACCCCACACTGACCCAGCTCAGCCACACACCCCATTGTCCCTACACACCCCACACAGACCCAACCTCAGCCTCACACCCCAATGTCCCTACACACCCTACAATGACCCAACCTCAGCCTCACACCCCACTGTCCCTACACACGCAAAACTGACCCAAACTCAGCGCCCACCCCACTGTCCCTACACACCCCACACTGACCCAACATCAGCCTAGCACCCCACTGTCCCTACACAACCCACACTGACCCAACCCCAGCCCGCACCCCACTGTCCCTACACAACCCACACTGACACAACCTCAGCCTCACATCCCATTGTCCCTAAACAACCCACAATGTCTCAACCTCAGCCCCCACCCCACTATCCCTACACACCCCACACTGACCCAACCTCAGCCTCACACCCCACTGTCCCTACACATCCCACACTGACCCAACCTCAGCCCCCACCCCACTGTCCCTACACAGCCCACACTGACCCAACCTCAGCCCTCCACCCACTGTCCCTACACATCCCACACTGACCCTACCTCAGCCCCCACCCCACTGTCCCTACACATCCCACACTGACCCAACTTCAGCCCCCACCCCACTGTCCCTACACATCCCACACTGACCCAACCTCAGACCCTACCACACTGTCCCTACACATCCCACACTGACCCAACCTCAGCCCTCCACCCACTGTCCCTACACATCCCACACTGACCGAACCTCAGCCTCACACCCCACTGTACCTACACACCCCACACTGACCCAACCACAGCCCCCACCCCACTGTCCCTACACACCCCACACTGACACAACCTCAGCCCCCCAACCCCACTGTCCCTACACAACCCACAATGACCCAACCTCAGCCTCACACCCCACACTGACCCAACCTCAGCCCCCACCCCACTGTCCCTACACATCCCACACTGACACAACCCCAGCCCCCACCCCACTGTCCCTACACACCCCACACTGACCCAACCTCAGCCTCACACCCCATTGTCCCTACACACCCCACACTGACCCAACCTCAGCCTCACACCCCACTGTCCCTACACACCCCACACTGACCCAACCTCAGCCCCACACCCCACTGTCCCTACACATCCCACACTGACCCAACCTCAGCCCCCACCCCATGTCCCTACACACCCAACACTGACCCAACCTCAGCCCTCCACCCCACTGTCCCTACACACCCCACACTGACCCAACCTCAGCCCTCCACCCCACTGTCCCTACACAACCCACAATGACCCAACCTCAGCTTCACACCCCACTGTCCCTACACACCCCACACTGACCCAACCCCATCCCCCACCCCACTGTCCCTACACACCCCACACTGACCCAACCTCAGCCTTACATCCCATTGTCCCTACACACCCCACACTGACCCAACCTCAGCCTCACACCCCACTGTCCCTACACACCCCACACTGACCAAACCTCAGCCTCACACCCCACTGACCCTACACACTCCACACTGACCCAACCTCAGCCTCACACCCCACTGTCCCTACATACCCCACAATGACCCAACCTCAGTCTCAGACCCCACTCTCCCTACACACGCAACACTGACGCAACCTCAGCCCCCACCCCACTGTCCCTACACACCCCACACTGACACAACCTCAGCCTCACACCCCACTGTCCATACACAACCCACAATGACCCAACCTCAGCCTCACACCCCACTGTTCCTACACACCCGACACTGACCCAACCTCAGCCCCCCACCCCACTGTCCCTACACACCCCACACTGACCCAAACTCAGCCCCCCACCCCACTGTCCCTACACTCCCCACACTGACCCAACCTCAACCCCCACCCCACTGTCCCTACACAGCCCACACTGACCCAACCTCAGCCCCCCAACACACTGTCCCTACACACCCCACACTGACCCAACCTCAGCCTCACACCCCACTGTCCCTACACACCCCACACTGACCCAACCTCAGCCTCACATCCCATTGTCTCTACACAACCCACAATGACACAACCTCAGCCCCCCACGCCACTGTCCCTACACACCCTACACAGACCCAAACTCAGCCTCACACCCCACTGTCCCTACACATCCCACACTGACCCAACCTCAGCCCCCACCCCACTGACCCTACACATCACACACTGACCCAAACTCAGCCTCACACCCCACTGTCCCTACATATCCCACACTGACCCAACCTCACCCTCACACCCCACTGTACCTACACACCCCACACTGACCCAACCACAGCCCCCACCCCACTGTCCCTACACACCCCACACCGACACAACCTCAGCCCCCCACCCCACTGTCCCTACACAACCCACAATGACCCAACCTCAGCCTCACACCCCACAATGAACCAACCTCAGTCCCCACCCCACTGTCCCTACACATCCCACACTGACCCAAACTCAGCCTCACAACCCACTGTCCCTACACATCCCACACTGACCCAACCTCAGCCTCACACCCCACTGTCCCTACACATCCCACACTGACCCAAGCTCAGCCCCCACCCCACTGTCCCTAGACATCCCACACTGACCCAACCTCAGCCTCACACCGCACTGTACCTACACACCCCACACTGACCCAACCACAGACCCCACCCCACTGTCCCTACACACCCCACACTGACACAACCTCAGCCCCCCACCCCACTGTCCCTACACAACCCACAATGACCCAACCTCAGCATCACACCCCACAATGAACCAACCTCAGCCCCCACCCCACTGACCCTACACATCCCACACTGACCCAACCCAGCCCCCACCCCACTGTCCCTACACACCCCACAATGAACCAACCTCAATCCCACCCCACTGTCCCTACACATCCCACACTGACCGAACCTCAGCCTCACACCCCACTGTACCTACACAACCCACAATGACCCAACCTCAGCCCCCACCCCACTGTCCCTACACACCCCACACTGACCCAACCTCAGCCTCATACCCCACTGTCCCTACACATCCCACACTGACCCAAACTCAGCCCCCACCCCACTGTCCCTACACACCCCACACTGACACAACCTCAGCCCCCCAACCCCACTGTCCCTACACAACCCACAATGACCCAACCCAAGCCTCACACCCCACACAGACCCAACCTCAGCCCCCACCCCACTGACCCTACACATCCCACACTGACCCAACCCAGCCCCCACCCCACTGTCCCTACACTCCCCACACTGACCCAACCTCAGCCTCACACCCCATTGTCCCTACAGACCCCACACTGACCCAACCACAGCCTCACACCCCACTGTCCCTACACACCCCACAATGACCCAACCTCAGTCTCACACCCCACTCTCACTACACACTCCACACTGACCCAACCTCAGCCCCCACCCCAGTCCCTACACACCCCACACTGACCCAAACTCAGCCCACCACCCCACTGTCCCTACACAACCCGCAATGACCCAACGTCAACCTCACACCACACACTGACCCAACCTCAGCCCCCACCCCACTGTCCCTACATATCCCACACTGACCCAACCCCAGCCCCCACCCCACTGTCCCTACACACCCCACACTGACCCAACCTCAGCCACACACCCCATTGTCCCTACACACCCCACACTGACCCAACCTCAGCCTCACACCCCAATGTCCCTACAAACCCCTCAATGACCCAAACTCAGCCTCACACCCCACTGCCCCTACACACGCCACACTGACCCAACCTCAGCGCCCACCCCACTGTCCCTACACACTCCACAATGACCCAACATCATCCCCACACCCCACTGTCCCTACACACCCCACACTGACCCAACCTCAGCCTCACATCCCATTGTCTCTACACAACCCACAATGACACAACCTCAGCCCCCCACCCCACTGTCCCTACACACCCTACACTGACCCAAACTCAGCCTCACACCCCACTGTCCCTACACATCCCACACTGACCCAACCTCAGCCTCACACCCCACTGTCCCTACATATCCCACACTGACCCAACCTCACCCTCACACCCCACTGTACCTACACACCCCACACTGACCCAACCACAGCCCCCACCCCACTGTCCCTACACACCCCACACTGACACAACCTCAGCCCCCCACCCCACTGTCCCTACACAACCCACAATGACCCAACCTCAGCCTCACACCCCACAATGAACCAACCTCAGTCCCCACCCCACTGTCCCTACACATCCCACACTGACCCAAACTCAGCCTCACAACCCACTGTCCCTACACATCCCACACTGACCCAACCTCAGCCTCACACCCCACTGTCCCTACACATCCCACACTGACCCAAGCTAAGCCCCCACCCCACTGTCCCTAGACATCCCACACTGACCCAACCTCAGCCTCACACCGCACTGTACCTACACACCCCACACTGACCCAACCACAGACCCCACCCCACTGTCCCTACACAACCCACAATGACCCAACCTCAGCCTCACACCCCACAATGAACCAACCTCAGTCCCCACCCCACTGTCCCTACACATCCCACACTGACCCAACCTCAGCCTAACACCCCACTGTCCCTACACATCCCACACTGACCCAACCTCAGCCCCCACCCCACTGTCCCTACACATCCCACACTGACCCAACCTCAGCCCCCACCCCACTGTCCCTACACACCCCACACTGAACCAACCTCAACCCCCACCCCACTGTCCCTACACATCCCACACTGACCCAACCTCAGCCTCACACCCCACTGTCCCTACAGACCCCACACTGACCCAACACCAGCCCACACCCCACTGTCCCTACACAACCCACACTGACACAACATCAGCCTCACATCCCATTGTCCCTACACAACCCACAATGACCCAACCTCGGCCCCCACCCCACTGTCCCTACACACCCCACACTGACCCAACCTCAGCCTCACACCCCACTGTCCCTACACATCCCACACTGACCCAAACTCAGCCCCCACCCCACTGTCCCAACACACCCCACACTGACACAACCTCAGCCCCCCAACCCCACTGTCCCTACACAACCCACAATGACCCAACCCAAGACTCACACCCCACACTGACCCAACCTCAGCCCCCACCCCACTGACCCTACACATCCCACACTGACCCAACCCAGCCCCCACCCCACTGTCCCTACACTCCCCACACTGACCCAACCTCAGCCTCACACCCCATTGTCCCTACACACCCCACACTGACCCAACCTCAGCCTCACACCCCACTGTCCCTACACACCCCACAATGACCCAACCTCAGTCTCACACCCCACTCTCACTACACACTCCACACTGACCCAAACTCAGCCTCGCACCCCACTGTCCCTACACAACCCACAATGACAGAACCTCAGCCTCACACCCCACTGTCCCTACACACCCCACACTGACCCAACCCCAGCCCCCACCCCACTGTCCCTACACACCCCACACTGACCCAACCTCAGCCTCACATCCCATTGTCCCTACACAACCCACAATGACCCAACCTCGGCCCCCACCCCACTGTCCCTACACACCCCACACTGACCCAACCTCAGCCTCACACCCCACTGTCCCTACACATCCCACACTGACCCAAACTCAGCCCCCACCCCACTGTCCCTACACACCCCACACTGACACAACCTCAGCCCCCCAACCCCACTGTCCCTACACAACCCACAATGACCCAACCCAAGCCTCACACCCCACACTGACCCAACCTCAGCCCCCACCCCACTGACCCTACACATCCCACACTGACCCAACCCAGCCCCCACCCCACTGTCCCTACACTCCCCACACTGACCCAACCTCAGCCTCACACCCCATTGTCCCTACACACCCCACACTGACCCAAACTCAGCCTCACACCCCACTGTCCCTACACACCCCACAATGACCCAACCTCAGTCTCACACCCCACTCTCACTACACACTCGACACTGACCCAACCTCAGCCCCCACCCCAGTCCCTACACACCCCACACTGACCCAAACTCAGCCTCGCACCCCACTGTCCCTACACAACCCACAATGACAGAACCTCAGCCTCACACCCCACTGTCCCTACACACCCCACACTGACCCAACCCCAGCCCCCACCCCACTGTCCCTACACACCCCACACTGACCCAAACTCAGCCTCACATCCCATTGTCCCTACACACCCCACAATGACCCAACCTCAGCCACACACCCCACTATCCCTACACAATCCACAATGACCCAACCTCAGCCCCCACCCCACTGTCCCTACACACCCCACACTGACCCAACCTCAGCTTCACACCCCACTGTTCCTACACACCCCACACTGACCCAACCTCAGCCCCCCACCCCACTGTCCCTACACACCCCACACTGACCCAACATCATCCTCCCACCCCACTGTCCCTACACACCCCACACATACCCCACCTCAGCCTCACACCCCACTGTCCCTACACACCCCACACTGACCCAACCTCAACCCCCACACCACTGTCCCTACACACCCCACACTGACCCAACCTCAGCCCCCCAACCCACTGTCCCTACAATTTCCACACTGACCCAATCTCAGCCTCACTCCCCAATGTCCCTGCGCACCCCACACTGACCCAACCTCAGCCTCACACCCCACTGTCCCTACACAACCCTCACTGACCCAACCTCAGCCTCGCACCCCACTGTCCCTACAATTTCCACACTGAACCAACCTCAGCCTCACACCCCACTGTCCCTACACACCCCACACTGACCCAACCTCAGCCCCCACCCCACTGACCCTACCCACACCACACTGACCCAACCTCAACACCCACCCCACTGTCCCTACACATCCCACACTGACCCAACCTCAGCCCCCACGCCACAGTCCCTACACACCCCACACCGACACAACCTCAGCCCCCCACCCCACTGTCCCTACACAACCCACAATGACCCAACCTCAGCCTCACACCCCACAATGAACCAACCTCAGTCCCCACCCCACTGTCCCTAGACATCCCACACTGACCCAAACTCAGCCTCACAACCCACTGTCCCTACACATCCCACACTGACCCAACCTCAGCCTCACACCCCACTGTCCCTACACATCCCACACTGACCCAAGCTCAGCCCCCACCCCACTGTCCCTAGACATCCCACACTGACCCAACCTCAGCCTCACACCGCACTGTACCTACACACCCCACACTGACCCAACCACAGACCCCACCCCACTGTCCCTACACACCCCACACTGACACAACCTCAGCCCCCCACCCCACTGTCCCTACACAACCCACAATGACCCAACCTCAGCCTCACACCCCACAATGAACCAACCTCAGTCCCCACCCCACTGTCCCTGCACATCCCACACTGACCCAACCTCAGCCTAACACCCCACTGTCCCTACACATCCCACACTGACCCAACCTCAGCCCCCACCCCACTGTCCCTACACATCCCACACTGACCCAACCTCAGCCCCCACCCCACTGTCCCTACACACCCCACACTGAACCAACCTCAATCCCACCCCACTGTCCCTACACATCCCACACTGACCGAACCTCAGCCTCACACCCCACTGTACCTACACACCCGACACTGACCCAACCACAGCCCCCACCCCAATGTCCCTACACAACCCACAATGACCCAACCTCAGCCTCACACCCCACTGTCCCTACACACCCCACACTGACCCAACACCAGCCCACACCCCACTGTCCCTACACACCCCACACTAATCCAACCTCAGCCTCACACCCCACTGTCCCTACACACACCACACTGACCCAACCTCAGCCCCCACCCCACTGTCCCTACACACACCACACTGACCCAACCTCAGCCCCCACCCCACTGTCCCTACACATCCCACACTGACCCAACCTCAGCCCCCACCCAACTGTCCCTACACATCCAACACTGACCCAACCTCAGCCCCCACGCCACAGTCCCTACACATCCCACACTGACCCAACCTCAGCCTTACACCCCACTGTCCCTACACATCCCACACAGACTCAACCTCAGCCCCCCATCCCACTGTCCCTACACACCCCACACTGACCCAACCTCAGCCTCACACCCCACTGTCCCTACACATCCCAGACTGAGCCAACCTCAGCCTCACACCCCACTGTACCTACACAGCCCAAACTGACCCAACCTCAGCCCCGACCCCACTGTCCCTACACACCCCACACTGACACAACCTCAGCCCCCCAACCCCACTGTCCCTACACAACCCACAATGACCCAACCTCAGCCTCACACCCCACACTGACCCAACCCCAGCCCCCACCCCACTGTCCCTACACACCCCACACTGACCCAACCTCAGCCTCACACCCCATTGTCCCTACACACCCCACACTGACCCAACCTCAGCCTCACACCCCACTGTCCCTACACACCCCACACTGACCCAACCTCAGCCCCACACCCCACTGTCCCTACACATCCCACACTGACACAACCTCAGCCCCCACCCCACTGTCCCTACACAACCCACAATGACCCAACCTCAGCTTCACACCCCACTGTCCCTACACACCCCACACTGACCCAACCCCAGCCCCCACCACACTGTCCCTACACTCCCCTCACTGACCCAACCTCAGCCTCACATCCCATTGTCCCTACACACCCCAAACTGACCCAACCTCAGCCTCACACCCCATTGTCCCTACACACCCCAGACTGACCAAACCTCAGCCTCACACCGCACTGTCCCTACATACCCCACAATGACCCAACCTCAGTCTCAGGCCCCACTCTCCCTACACACGCAACACTGACCCAACCTCAGCCCCCACCCCACTGTCCCTACACACCCCACACTGACCCAACCTCAGCCTCACACCCCACTGTCCATACACAACCCACACTGACCCAACCTCAGCCCCCCACCCCACTGTCCCTACACACCCCACACTGACCCAAACTCAGCCCCCCACCCCACTGTCCCTACACACCCCACACTGACCCAACCTCAACCCCCACCCCATTGTCCCTACACAGCCCACACTGACCCAACCTCAGCCCCCCAACCCACTGTCCCTACACACCCCACACTGACCCAACCTCAGCCTCACAACCCACTGTCCCTACACATCCCACACTGACCCAACCTCAGCCCCCCACCCCACTGTCCCTACACACCCCACACTGACCCAATCTCAGCCTCACACCCCACTGTCCCTACACAACCCTCACTGACCCAACCTCAGCCTCGCACCCCACTGTCCCTACAATTTCCACAATGACCCAAACTCAGCCTCACTCCCCACTGTCCCTACACACCCCACACTGACCCAACCTCAGCCTCACACCCCACTGTCCCTACACACACCACACTGACCCAACCTCAGCCTCACACCCCACTGTCCCTACACACCCCACACTGATCCAACCTCAGCCTCACTCCCCACTGTCCCTACACACACCACACTGACCCAACCTCAGCCCCCACCCCACTGTCCCTACACACACCACACTGACCCAACCTCAGCCCCCACCCCACTGACCCTACACATCCCACACTGACCCAACCTCAGCCCCCACCCCACTGTCCCTACACATCCAACACTGACCCAACCTCAGCCCCCACGCCACAGTCCCTACACATCCCACACTGACCCAACCTCAGCCTTACACCCCACTGTCCCTACACATCCCACACTGACTCAACCTCAGCCCCCCATCCCACTGTCCCTACACACCCCACACTGACCCAACCTCAGCCTCACACCCCACTGTCCCTACTCACCCCACACTGACCCAACCTCAGCCCCCACCCCACTGTACCTACACACCCCACACTGACCCAACCTCAGCCCACCACCCCACTGTCCCTACACAACCCACAATGACCCAACCTCAACCTCACACCACACACTGACCCAACCTCAGCCCCCACCCCACTGTCCCTACACATCCCACACTGACCCAACCCCAGCCCCCACCCCACTGTCCCTACACACCCCACACTGACCCAACCTCAGCCACACACCCCATTGTCACTACACAACCCACAATGACACAACCTCAGCCCCCCACGCCACTGTCCCTACACACCCTACACTGACCCAAACTCAGCCTCACACCCCACTGTCCCTACACAACCCACAATGACCCAACCTCAGCCTCACACCCCACTGTCCCTACACACCCCACACTGACCCAACACCAGCCCACACCCCACTGTCCCTACACACCCCACACTGATCCAACCTCAGCCTCACACCCCACTGTCCCTACACACACCACACTGACCCAACCTCAGCCCCCACCCCACTGTCCCTACACACACCACAGTGACCCAACCTCAGCCCCCACCCCACTGTCCCTACACATCCCACACTGACCCAACCTCAGCCCCCACCCATCTGTCCCTACACATCCAACACTGACCCAACCTCAGCCCCCACGCCACAGTCCCTACACATCCCACACTGACCCAACCTCAGCCTTACACCCCACTGTCCCTACACATCCCACACAGACTCAACCTCAGCCCCCCATCCCACTGTCCCTACACACCCCACACTGACCCAACCTCAGCCTCACACCCCACTGTCCCTACACATCCCAGACTGAGCCAACCTCAGCCTCACACCCCACTGTACCTACACAGCCCAAACTGACCCAACCTCAGCCCCCACCCCACTGTCCCTACACACCCCACACTGACACAACCTCAGCCCCCCAACCCCACTGTCCCTACACAACCCACAATGACCCAACCTCAGCCTCACACCCCACACTGACCCAACCTCAGCCCCCACCCCACTGTCCCTACACATCCCACACTGACCCAACCCCAGCCCCCACCCCACTGTCCCTACACACCCCACACTGACCCAACCTCAGCCTCACACCCCATTGTCCCTACACACCCCACACTGACCCAACCTCAGCCTCACACCCCACTGTCCCTACACACCCCACACTGACCCAACCTCAGCCCCACACCCCACTGTCCCTACACATCCCACACTGACACAACCTCAGCCCCCACCCCACTGTCCCTACACACCCCACACTGACCCAACCTCAGCCTCGCACCCCACTGTCCCTACACAACCCACAATGACCCCACCTCAGCTTCACACCCCACTGTCCCTACACACCCCACACTGACCCAACCCCAGCCCCCACCCCACTGTCCCTACACACCCCACACTGACCCAACCTCAGCCTCACATCCCATTGTCCCTACACACCCCACACTGACCCAACCTCAGCCTCACACCCCATTGTCCCTACACACCCCAGACTGACCAAACCTCAGCCTCACACCGCACTGTCCCTACATACCCCACAATGACCCAACCTCAGTCTCAGGCCCCACTCTCCCTACACACGCAACACTGACCCAACCTCAGCCCCCACCCCACTGTCCCTACACACCCCACACTGACCCAACCTCAGCCTCACACCCCACTGTCCATACACAACCCACACTGACCCAACCTCAGCCCCCCACCCCACTGTCCCTACACACCCCACACTGACCCAAACTCAGCCCCCCACCCCACTGTCCCTACACACCCCACACTGACCCAACCTCAACCCCCACCCCATTGTCCCTACACAGCCCACACTGACCCAACCTCAGCCCCCCAACCCACTGTCCCTACACACCCCACACTGACCCAACCTCAGCCTCACAACCCACTGTCCCTACACATCCCACACTGACCCAACCTCAGCCCCCCACCCCACTGTCCCTACACACCCCACACTGATCCAATCTCAGCCTGAAACCCCACTGTCCCTACACAACCCTCACTGACCCAACCTCAGCCTCGCACCCCACTGTCCCTACAATTTCCACAATGACCCAAACTCAGCCTCACTCCCCACTGTCCCTACACACCCCACACTGACCCAACCTCAGCCTCACACCCCACTGTCCCTACACACACCACACTGACCCAACCTCAGCCTCACACCCCACTGTCCCTACACACCCCACACTGATCCAAACTCAGCCTCACTCCCCACTGTCCCTACACACACCACACTGACCCAACCTCAGCCCCCACCCCACTGTCCCTACACACACCACACTGACCCAACCTCAGCCCCCACCCCACTGACCCTACACATCCCACACTGACCCAACCTCAGCCCCCACCCCACTGTCCCTACACATCCAACACTGACCCAACCTCAGCCCCCACGCCACAGTCCCTACACATCCCACACTGACCCAACCTCAGCCTTACACCCCACTGTCCCTACACATCCCACACTGACTCAACCTCAGCCCCCCATCCCACTGTCCCTACACACCCCACACTGACCCAACCTCAGCCTCACACCCCACTGTCCCTGCTCACCCCACACTGACCCAACCTCAGCCCCCACCCCACTGTACCTACACACCCCACACTGACCCAACCTCAGCCCACCACCCCACTGTCCCTACACAACCCACAATGACCCAACCTCAACCTCACACCACACACTGACCCAACCTCAGCCCCCACCCCACTGTCCCTACACATCCCACACTGACCCAATCCCAGCCCCCACCCCACTGTCCCTACACACCCCACACTGACCCAACCTCAGCCACACACCCCATTGTCTCTACACAACCCACAATGACACAACCTCAGCCCCCCACGCCACTGTCCCTACACACCCTACACTGACCCAAACTCAGCCTCACACCCCACTGTCCCTACACATCCCACACTGACCCAACCTCAGCCCCCACGCCACAGTCCCTACACATCCCGCACTGACCCAATCTCAGCCTCGCACCCCACTGTCCCTACACATCCCACACTGACCCAACCTCAGCCTCACACCCCACTGTCCCTACACACCCCACACTGACCCAAACTCAGCCTCACACCCCATTGTCCCTACACATCCCACACTGACCCAACCCCAGCCTCACACCCCACTGTCCCTACATATCCCACACTGACCCAACCTCACCCTCACACCCCACAGTACCTACACACCCCACACTGACCCAACCACAGCCCCCACCCCACTGTCCCTACACACCCCACACCGACACAACCTCAGCCCCCCACCCCACTGTCCCTACACAACCCACAATGACCCAACCTCAGCCTCACACCCCACAATGAACCAACCTCAGTCCCCACCCCACTGTCCCTACACATCCCACACTGACCCAAACTCAGCCTCACAACCCACTGTCCCTACACATCCCACACTGACCCAACCTCAGCCTCACACCACACTGTCCCTACACATCCCACACTGACCCAAGCTCAGCCCCCACCCCACTGTCCCTAGACATCCCACACTGACCCAACCTCAGCCTCACACCGCACTGTACCTACACACCCCACACTGACCCAACCACAGACCCCACCCCACTGTCCCTACACACCCCACACTGACACAACCTCAGCCCCCCACCCCACTGTCCCTACACAACCCACAATGACCCAACCTCAGCATCACACCCCACAATGAACCAACCTCAGTCCCCACCCCACTGTCCCTGCACATCCCACACTGACCCAACCTCAGCCTAACACCCCACTGTCCCTACACATCCCACACTGACCCAACCTCAGCCCCCACCCCACTGTCCCTACACATCCCACACTGACCCAACCTCAGCCCCCACCCCACTGTCCCTACACACCCCACACTGAACCAACCTCAATCCCACCCCACTGTCCCTACACATCCCACACTGACCGAACCTCAGCCTCACACCCCACTGTACCTACACACCCGACACTGACCCAACCACAGCCCCCACCCCAATGTCCCTACACAACCCACAATGACCCAACCTCAGCCTCACACCCCACTGTCCCTACACACCCCACACTGACCCAACACCAGCCCACACCCCACTGTCCCTACACAACCCACACGAACACAACATCAGCCTCACATCCCATTGTCCCTACACAACCCACAATGACCCAACCTCAGCCCCCACCCCACTGTCCCTACACACCCCACACTGACCCAACCTCAGCCTCACACCCCACTGTCCCTACACATCCCACACTGACCCAAACTCTGCCCCCACCCCACTGTCCCTACACACCCCACACTGACACAACCTCAGCCCCCCAACCCCACTGTCCCTACACAACCCACAATGACCCAACCCAAGCCTCACACCCCACACTGACCCAACCTCAGACCCCACCCCACTGACCCTACACATCCCACACTGACCCAACCCAGCCCCCACCCCACTGTCCCTACACTCCCCACACTGACCCAACCTCAGCCTCACACCCCATTGTCCCTACACACCCCACACTGACCCAACCTCAGCCTCACACCCCACTGTCCCTACACAGCCCACAATGACCCAACCTCAGTCTCACACCCCACTCTCACTACACACTCCACACTGACCCAACCTCAGCCCCCACCCCAGTCCCTACACACCCCACACTGACCCAAACTCAGCCCACCACCCCACTGTCCCTACACAACCCACAATGACCCAACCTCAACCTCACACCACACACTGACCCAACCTCAGCCCCCACCCCACTGTCCCTACACATCCCACACTGACCCAACCCCAGCCCCCACCCCACTGTCCCTACACACCCCACACTGACCCAACCTCAGCCACACACCCCATTGTCCCTACACACCCCACACTGACCCAACCTCAGCCTCACACCCCAATGTCCCTACAAACCCCTCAATGACCCAACCTCAGCCTCACACCCCACTGCCCCTACACACGCCACACTGACCCAACCTCAGCGCCCACCCCACTGTCCCTACACACTCCACAATGACCCAACATCATCCCCACACCCCACTGTCCCTACACACCCCACACTGACCCAACCTCAGCCTCACATCCCATTGTCTCTACACAACCCACAATGACACAACCTCAGCCCCCCACCCCACTGTCCCTACACACCCTACACTGACCCAAACTCAGCCTCACACCCCACTGTCCCTACACATCCCACACTGACCCAACCTCAGCCCCCACCCCACTGTCCCTACACATCACACACTGACCCAACCTCAGCCTCACACCCCACTGTCCCTACATATCCCACACTGACCCAACCTCACCCTCACACCCCACTGTACCTACACACCCCACACTGACCCAACCACAGCCCCCACCCCACTGTCCCTACACACCCCACACTGACACAACCTCAGCCCCCCACCCCACTGTCCCTACACAACCCACAATGACCCAACCTCAGCCTCACACCCCACTGTCCCTACACATCCCACACTGACCCAAGCTCAGCCCCCACCCCACTGTCCCTAGACATCCCACACTGACCCAACCTCAGCCTCACACCGCACTGTACCTACACACCCCACACTGACCCAACCACAGACCTCACCCCACTGTCCCTACACACCCCACACTGACACAACCTCAGCCCCCCACCCCACTGTCCCTACACAACCCACAATGACCCAACCTCAGCCTCACACCCCACAATGAACCAACCTCAGTCCCCACCCCACTGTCCCTGCACATCCCACACTGACCCAACCTCAGCCTAACACCCCACTGTCCCTACACATCCCACACTGACCCAACCTCAGCCCCCACCCCACTGTCCCTACACATCCCACACTGACCCAACCTCAGCCCCCACCCCACTGTCCCTACACACCCCACACTGAACCAACCTCAATCCCACCCCACTGTCCCTACACATCCCACACTGACCGAACCTCAGCCTCACACCCCACTGTACCTACACACCCGACACTGACCCAACCACAGCCCCCACCCCAATGTCCCTACACAACCCACAATGACCCAACCTCAGCCTCACACCCCACTGTCCCTACACACCCCACACTGACCCAACACCAGCCCACACCCCACTGTCCCTACACACCCCACACTGATCCAACCTCAGCCTCACACCCCACTGTCCCTACACACACCACACTGACCCAACCTCAGCCCCCACCCCACTGTCCCTACACACACCACACTGACCCAACCTCAGCCCCCACCCCACTGTCCCTACACATCCCACACTGACCCAACCTCAGCCCCCACCCAACTGTCCCTACACATCCAACACTGACCCAACCTCAGCCCCCACGCCACAGTCCCTACACATCCCACACTGACCCAACCTCAGCCTTACACCCCACTGTCCCTAAACATCCCACACAGACTCAACCTCAGCCCCCCATCCCACTGTCCCTACACACCCCACACTGACCCAACCTCAGCCTCACACCCCACTGTCCCTACACATCCCAGACTGAGCCAACCTCAGCCTCACACCCCACTGTACCTACACAGCCCAAACTGACCCAACCTCAGCCCCGACCCCACTGTCCCTACACACCCCACACTGACACAACCTCAGCCCCCCAACCCCACTGTCCCTACACAACCCACAATGACCCAACCTCAGCCTCACACCCCACACTGACCCAACCCCAGCCCCCACCCCACTGTCCCTACACACCCCACACTGACCCAACCTCAGCCTCACACCCCATTGTCCCTACACACCCCACACTGACCCAACCTCAGCCTCACACCCCACTGTCCCTACACACCCCACACTGACCCAACCTCAGCCCCACACCCCACTGTCCCTACACATCCCACACTGACACAACCTCAGCCCCCACCCCACTGTCCCTACACAACCCACAATGACCCAACCTCAGCTTCACACCCCACTGTCCCTACACACCCCACACTGACCCAACCCCAGCCCCCACCCCACTGTCCCTACACTCCCCTCACTGACCCAACCTCAGCCTCACATCCCATTGTCCCTACACACCCCAAACTGACCCAACCTCAGCCTCACACCCCATTGTCCCTACACACCCCAGACTGACCAAACCTCAGCCTCACACCGCACTGTCCCTACACATCCCACACTGACCCAACCTCAGCCCCCACCCCACTGTCCCTACACATCCCACACTGACCCAACCTCAGCCCCCACCCCACTGTCCCTACACATCCCACACTGACCCAATCCCAGCCCCCACCCCACTGTCCCTACACACCCCACACTGACCCAACCTCAGCCACACACCCCATTGTCTCTACACAACCCACAATGACACAACCTCAGCCCCCCACGCCACTGTCCCTACACACCCTACACTGACCCAAACTCAGCCTCACACCCCACTGTCCCTACACATCCCACACTGACCCAACCTCAGCCCCCACGCCACAGTCCCTACACATCCCGCACTGACCCAATCTCAGCCTCGCACCCCACTGTCCCTACACATCCCACACTGACCCAACCTCAGCCTCACACCCCACTGTCCCTACACACCCCACACTGACCCAAACTCAGCCTCACACCCCATTGTCCCTACACATCCCACACTGACCCAACCCCAGCCTCACACCCCACTGTCCCTACATATCCCACACTGACCCAACCTCACCCTCACACCCCACAGTACCTACACACCCCACACTGACCCAACCACAGCCCCCACCCCACTGTCCCTACACACCCCACACCGACACAACCTCAGCCCCCCACCCCACTGTCCCTACACAACCCACAATGACCCAACCTCAGCCTCACACCCCACAATGAACCAACCTCAGTCCCCACCCCACTGTCCCTACACATCCCACACTGACCCAAACTCAGCCTCACAACCCACTGTCCCTACACATCCCACACTGACCCAACCTCAGCCTCACACCACACTGTCCCTACACATCCCACACTGACCCAAGCTCAGCCCCCACCCCACTGTCCCTAGACATCCCACACTGACCCAACCTCAGCCTCACACCGCACTGTACCTACACACCCCACACTGACCCAACCACAGACCCCACCCCACTGTCCCTACACACCCCACACTGACACAACCTCAGCCCCCCACCCCACTGTCCCTACACAACCCACAATGACCCAACCTCAGCATCACACCCCACAATGAACCAACCTCAGTCCCCACCCCACTGTCCCTGCACATCCCACACTGACCCAACCTCAGCCTAACACCCCACTGTCCCTACACATCCCACACTGACCCAACCTCAGCCCCCACCCCACTGTCCCTACACATCCCACACTGACCCAACCTCAGCCCCCACCCCACTGTCCCTACACACCCCACACTGAACCAACCTCAATCCCACCCCACTGTCCCTACACATCCCACACTGACCGAACCTCAGCCTCACACCCCACTGTACCTACACACCCGACACTGACCCAACCACAGCCCCCACCCCAATGTCCCTACACAACCCACAATGACCCAACCTCAGCCTCACACCCCACTGTCCCTACACACCCCACACTGACCCAACACCAGCCCACACCCCACTGTCCCTACACAACCCACACGAACACAACATCAGCCTCACATCCCATTGTCCCTACACAACCCACAATGACCCAACCTCAGCCCCCACCCCACTGTCCCTACACACCCCACACTGACCCAACCTCAGCCTCACACCCCACTGTCCCTACACATCCCACACTGACCCAAACTCTGCCCCCACCCCACTGTCCCTACACACCCCACACTGACACAACCTCAGCCCCCCAACCCCACTGTCCCTACACAACCCACAATGACCCAACCCAAGCCTCACACCCCACACTGACCCAACCTCAGACCCCACCCCACTGACCCTACACATCCCACACTGACCCAACCCAGCCCCCACCCCACTGTCCCTACACTCCCCACACTGACCCAACCTCAGCCTCACACCCCATTGTCCCTACACACCCCACACTGACCCAACCTCAGCCTCACACCCCACTGTCCCTACACAGCCCACAATGACCCAACCTCAGTCTCACACCCCACTCTCACTACACACTCCACACTGACCCAACCTCAGCCCCCACCCCAGTCCCTACACACCCCACACTGACCCAAACTCAGCCCACCACCCCACTGTCCCTACACAACCCACAATGACCCAACCTCAACCTCACACCACACACTGACCCAACCTCAGCCCCCACCCCACTGTCCCTACACATCCCACACTGACCCAACCCCAGCCCCCACCCCACTGTCCCTACACACCCCACACTGACCCAACCTCAGCCACACACCCCATTGTCCCTACACACCCCACACTGACCCAACCTCAGCCTCACACCCCAATGTCCCTACAAACCCCTCAATGACCCAACCTCAGCCTCACACCCCACTGCCCCTACACACGCCACACTGACCCAACCTCAGCGCCCACCCCACTGTCCCTACACACTCCACAATGACCCAACATCATCCCCACACCCCACTGTCCCTACACACCCCACACTGACCCAACCTCAGCCTCACATCCCATTGTCTCTACACAACCCACAATGACACAACCTCAGCCCCCCACCCCACTGTCCCTACACACCCTACACTGACCCAAACTCAGCCTCACACCCCACTGTCCCTACACATCCCACACTGACCCAACCTCAGCCCCCACCCCACTGTCCCTACACATCACACACTGACCCAACCTCAGCCTCACACCCCACTGTCCCTACATATCCCACACTGACCCAACCTCACCCTCACACCCCACTGTACCTACACACCCCACACTGACCCAACCACAGCCCCCACCCCACTGTCCCTACACACCCCCACACTGACACAACCTCAGCCCCCCACCCCACTGTCCCTACACAACCCACAATGACCCAACCTCAGCCTCACACCCCACTGTCCCTACACATCCCACACTGACCCAAGCTCAGCCCCCACCCCACTGTCCCTAGACATCCCACACTGACCCAACCTCAGCCTCACACCGCACTGTACCTACACACCCCACACTGACCCAACCACAGACCTCACCCCACTGTCCCTACACACCCCACACTGACACAACCTCAGCCCCCCACCCCACTGTCCCTACACAACCCACAATGACCCAACCTCAGCCTCACACCCCACAATGAACCAACCTCAGTCCCCACCCCACTGTCCCTGCACATCCCACACTGACCCAACCTCAGCCTAACACCCCACTGTCCCTACACATCCCACACTGACCCAACCTCAGCCCCCACCCCACTGTCCCTACACATCCCACACTGACCCAACCTCAGCCCCCACCCCACTGTCCCTACACACCCCACACTGAACCAACCTCAATCCCACCCCACTGTCCCTACACATCCCACACTGACCGAACCTCAGCCTCACACCCCACTGTACCTACACACCCGACACTGACCCAACCACAGCCCCCACCCCAATGTCCCTACACAACCCACAATGACCCAACCTCAGCCTCACACCCCACTGTCCCTACACACCCCACACTGACCCAACACCAGCCCACACCCCACTGTCCCTACACACCCCACACTGATCCAACCTCAGCCTCACACCCCACTGTCCCTACACACACCACACTGACCCAACCTCAGCCCCCACCCCACTGTCCCTACACACACCACACTGACCCAACCTCAGCCCCCACCCCACTGTCCCTACACATCCCACACTGACCCAACCTCAGCCCCCACCCAACTGTCCCTACACATCCAACACTGACCCAACCTCAGCCCCCACGCCACAGTCCCTACACATCCCACACTGACCCAACCTCAGCCTTACACCCCACTGTCCCTACACATCCCACACAGACTCAACCTCAGCCCCCCATCCCACTGTCCCTACACACCCCACACTGACCCAACCTCAGCCTCACACCCCACTGTCCCTACACATCCCAGACTGAGCCAACCTCAGCCTCACACCCCACTGTACCTACACAGCCCAAACTGACCCAACCTCAGCCCCGACCCCACTGTCCCTACACACCCCACACTGACACAACCTCAGCCCCCCAACCCCACTGTCCCTACACAACCCACAATGACCCAACCTCAGCCTCACACCCCACACTGACCCAACCCCAGCCCCCCACCCCACTGTCCCTACACACCCCACACTGACCCAACCTCAGCCTCACACCCCATTGTCCCTACACACCCCACACTGACCCAACCTCAGCCTCACACCCCACTGTCCCTACACACCCCACACTGACCCAACCTCAGCCCCACACCCCACTGTCCCTACACATCCCACACTGACACAACCTCAGCCCCCACCCCACTGTCCCTACACAACCCACAATGACCCAACCTCAGCTTCACACCCCACTGTCCCTACACACCCCACACTGACCCAACCCCAGCCCCCACCCCACTGTCCCTACACTCCCCTCACTGACCCAACCTCAGCCTCACATCCCATTGTCCCTACACACCCCAAACTGACCCAACCTCAGCCTCACACCCCATTGTCCCTACACACCCCAGACTGACCAAACCTCAGCCTCACACCGCACTGTCCCTACATACCCCACAATGACCCAACCTCAGTCTCAGGCCCCACTCTCCCTACACACGCAACACTGACCCAACCTCAGCCCCCACCCCACTGTCCCTACACACCCCACACTGACCCAACCTCAGCCTCACACCCCACTGTCCATACACAACCCACACTGACCCAACCTCAGCCCCCCACCCCACTGTCCCTACACACCCCACACTGACCCAAACTCAGCCCCCCACCCCACTGTCCCTACACACCCCACACTGACCCAACCTCAACCCCCACCCCATTGTCCCTACACAGCCCACACTGACCCAACCTCAGCCCCCCAACCCACTGTCCCTACACACCCCACACTGACCCAACCTCAGCCTCACAACCCACTGTCCCTACACATCCCACACTGACCCAACCTCAGCCCCCCACCCCACTGTCCCTACACACCCCACACTGACCCAATCTCAGCCTCACACCCCACTGTCCCTACACAACCCTCACTGACCCAACCTCAGCCTCGCACCCCACTGTCCCTACAATTTCCACAATGACCCAAACTCAGCCTCACTCCCCACTGTCCCTACACACCCCACACTGACCCAACCTCAGCCTCACACCCCACTGTCCCTACACACACCACACTGACCCAACCTCAGCCTCACACCCCACTGTCCCTACACACCCCACACTGATCCAACCTCAGCCTCACTCCCCACTGTCCCTACACACACCACACTGACCCAACCTCAGCCCCCACCCCACTGTCCCTACACACACCACACTGACCCAACCTCAGCCCCCACCCCACTGACCCTACACATCCCACACTGACCCAACCTCAGCCCCCACCCCACTGTCCCTACACATCCAACACTGACCCAACCTCAGCCCCCACGCCACAGTCCCTACACATCCCACACTGACCCAACCTCAGCCTTACACCCCACTGTCCCTACACATCCCACACTGACTCAACCTCAGCCCCCCATCCCACTGTCCCTACACACCCCACACTGACCCAACCTCAGCCTCACACCCCACTGTCCCTACTCACCCCACACTGACCCAACCTCAGCCCCCACCCCAGTGTACCTACACACCCCACACTGACCCAACCTCAGCCCACCACCCCACTGTCCCTACACAACCCACAATGACCCAACCTCGACCTCACACCACACACTGACCCAACCTCAGCCCCCACCCCACTGTCCCTACACATCCCACACTGACCCAACCCCAGCCCCCACCCCACTGTCCCTACACACCCCACACTGCCCCAACCTCAGCCACACACCCCATTGTCACTACACAACCCACAATGACACAACCTCAGCCCCCCACGCCACTGTCCCTACACACCCTACACTGACCCAAACTCAGCCTCACACCCCACTGTCCCTACACAACCCACAATGACCCAACCTCAGCCTCACACCCCACAATGAACCAACCTCAGTCCCCACCCCAATGTCCCTACACAACCCACAATGACCCAACCTCAGCCTCACACCCCACTGTCCCTACACACCCCACACTGACCCAACACCAGCCCACACCCCACTGTCCCTACACACCCCACACTGATCCAACCTCAGCCTCACACCCCACTGTCCCTACACACACCACACTGACCCAACCTCAGCCCCCACCCCACTGTCCCTACACACACCACAGTGACCCAACCTCAGCCCCCACCCCACTGTCCCTACACATCGCACACTGACCCAACCTCAGCCCCCACCCATCTGTCCCTACACATCCAACACTGACCCAACCTCAGCCCCCACGCCACAGTCCCTACACATCCCACACTGACCCAACCTCAGCCTTACACCCCACTGTCCCTACACATCCCACACAGACTCAACCTCAGCCCCCCATCCCACTGTCCCTACACACCCCACACTGACCCAACCTCAGCCTCACACCCCACTGTCCCTACACATCCCAGACTGAGCCAACCTCAGCCTCACACCCCACTGTACCTACACAGCCCAAACTGACCCAACCTCAGCCCCCACCCCACTGTCCCTACACACCCCACACTGACACAACCTCAGCCCCCCAACCCCACTGTCCCTACACAACCCACAATGACCCAACCTCAGCCTCACACCCCACACTGACCCAACCTCAGCCCCCACCCCACTGTCCCTACACATCCCACACTGACCCAACCCCAGCCCCCACCCCACTGTCCCTACACACCCCACACTGACCCAACCTCAGCCTCACACCCCATTGTCCCTACACACCCCACACTGACCCAACCTCAGCCTCACACCCCACTGTCCCTACACACCCCACACTGACCCAACCTCAGCCCCACACCCCACTGTCCCTACACATCCCACACTGACACAACCTCAGCCCCCACCCCACTGTCCCTACACACCCCACACTGACCCAACCTCAGCCTCGCACCCCACTGTCCCTACACAACCCACAATGACCCAACCTCAGCTTCACACCCCACTGTCCCTACACACCCCACACTGACCCAACCCCAGCCCCCACCCCACTGTCCCTACACACCCCACACTGACCCAACCTCAGCCTCACATCCCATTGTCCCTACACACCCCACACTGACCCAACCTCAGCCTCACACCCCATTGTCCCTACACACCCCAGACTGACCAAACCTCAGCCTCACACCGCACTGTCCCTACATACCCCACAATGACCCAACCTCAGTCTCAGGCCCCACTCTCCCTACACACGCAACACTGACCCAACCTCAGCCCCCACCCCACTGTCCCTACACACCCCACACTGACCCAACCTCAGCCTCACACCCCACTGTCCATACACAACCCACACTGACCCAACCTCAGCCCCCCACCCCACTGTCCCTACACACCCCACACTGACCCAAACTCAGCCCCCCACCCCACTGTCCCTACACACCCCACACTGACCCAACCTCAACCCCCACCCCATTGTCCCTACACAGCCCACACTGACCCAACCTCAGCCCCCCAACCCACTGTCCCTACACACCCCACACTGACCCAACCTCAGCCTCACAACCCACTGTCCCTACACATCCCACACTGACCCAACCTCAGCCCCCCACCCCACTGTCCCTACACACCCCACACTGATCCAATCTCAGCCTCACACCCCACTGTCCCTACACAACCCTCACTGACCCAACCTCAGCCTCGCACCCCACTGTCCCTACAATTTCCACAATGACCCAAACTCAGCCTCACTCCCCACTGTCCCTACACACCCCACACTGACCCAACCTCAGCCTCACACCCCACTGTCCCTACACACACCACACTGACCCAACCTCAGCCTCACACCCCACTGTCCCTACACACCCCACACTGATCCAAACTCAGCCTCACTCCCCACTGTCCCTACACACACCACACTGACCCAACCTCAGCCCCCACCCCACTGTCCCTACACACACCACACTGACCCAACCTCAGCCCCCACCCCACTGACCCTACACATCCCACACTGACCCAACCTCAGCCCCCACCCCACTGTCCCTACACATCCAACACTGACCCAACCTCAGCCCCCACGCCACAGTCCCTACACATCCCACACTGACCCAACCTCAGCCTTACACCCCACTGTCCCTACACATCCCACACTGACTCAACCTCAGCCCCCCATCCCACTGTCCCTACACACCCCACACTGACCCAACCTCAGCCTCACACCCCACTGTCCCTGCTCACCCCACACTGACCCAACCTCAGCCCCCACCCCACTGTACCTACACACCCCACACTGACCCAACCTCAGCCCACCACCCCACTGTCCCTACACAACCCACAATGACCCAACCTCAACCTCACACCACACACTGACCCAACCTCAGCCCCCACCCCACTGTCCCTACACATCCCACACTGACCCAATCCCAGCCCCCACCCCACTGTCCCTACACACCCCACACTGACCCAACCTCAGCCACACACCCCATTGTCTCTACACAACCCACAATGACACAACCTCAGCCCCCCACGCCACTGTCCCTACACACCCTACACTGACCCAAACTCAGCCTCACACCCCACTGTCCCTACACATCCCACACTGACCCAACCTCAGCCCCCACGCCACAGTCCCTACACATCCCGCACTGACCCAATCTCAGCCTCGCACCCCACTGTCCCTACACATCCCACACTGACCCAACCTCAGCCTCACACCCCACTGTCCCTACACACCCCACACTGACCCAAACTCAGCCTCACACCCCATTGTCCCTACACATCCCACACTGACCCAACCCCAGCCTCACACCCCACTGTACCTACACACCCCACACTGACCCAACCACAGCCCCCACCCCACTGTCCCTACACACTCCACACCGACACAACCTCAGCCCCCCACCCCACTGTCCCTACACAACCCACAATGACCCAACCTCAGCCTCACACCCCACAATGAACCAACCTCAGTCCCCACCCCACTGTCCCTACACATCCCACACTGACCCAAACTCAGCCTCACAACCCACTGTCCCTACACATCCCACACTGACCCAACCTCAGCCTCACACCCCACTGTCCCTACACATCCCACACTGACCCAAGCTCAGCCCCCACCCCACTGTCCCTAGACATCCCACACTGACCCAACCTCAGCCTCACACCGCACTGTACCTACACACCCCACACTGACCCAACCACAGACCCCACCCCACTGTCCCTACACACCCCACACTGACACAACCTCAGCCCCCCACCCCACTGTCCCTACACAACCCACAATGACCCAACCTCAGCATCACACCCCACAATGAACCAACCTCAGTCCCCACCCCACTGTCCCTGCACATCCCACACTGACCCAACCTCAGCCTAACACCCCACTGTCCCTACACATCCCACACTGACCCAACCTCAGCCCCCACCCCACTGTCCCTACACATCCCACACTGACCCAACCTCAGCCCCCACCCCACTGTCCCTACACACCCCACACTGAACCAACCTCAATCCCACCCCACTGTCCCTACACATCCCACACTGACCGAACCTCAGCCTCACACCCCACTGTACCTACACACCCGACACTGACCCAACCACAGCCCCCACCCCAATGTCCCTACACAACCCACAATGACCCAACCTCAGCCTCACACCCCACTGTCCCTACACACCCCACACTGACCCAACACCAGCCCACACCCCACTGTCCCTACACAACCCACACGAACACAACATCAGCCTCACATCCCATTGTCCCTACACAACCCACAATGACCCAACCTCAGCCCCCACCCCACTGTCCCTACACACCCCACACTGACCCAACCTCAGCCTCACACCCCACTGTCCCTACACATCCCACACTGACCCAAACTCTGCCCCCACCCCACTGTCCCTACACACCCCACACTGACACAACCTCAGCCCCCCAACCCCACTGTCCCTACACAACCCACAATGACCCAACCCAAGCCTCACACCCCACACTGACCCAACCTCAGACCCCACCCCACTGACCCTACACATCCCACACTGACCCAACCCAGCCCCCACCCCACTGTCCCTACACTCCCCACACTGACCCAACCTCAGCCTCACACCCCATTGTCCCTACACACCCCACACTGACCCAACCTCAGCCTCACACCCCACTGTCCCTACACAGCCCACAATGACCCAACCTCAGTCTCACACCCCACTCTCACTACACACTCCACACTGACCCAACCTCAGCCCCCACCCCAGTCCCTACACACCCCACACTGACCCAAACTCAGCCCACCACCCCACTGTCCCTACACAACCCACAATGACCCAACCTCAACCTCACACCACACACTGACCCAACCTCAGCCCCCACCCCACTGTCCCTACACATCCCACACTGACCCAACCCCAGCCCCCACCCCACTGTCCCTACACACCCCACACTGACCCAACCTCAGCCACACACCCCATTGTCCCTACACACCCCACACTGACCCAACCTCAGCCTCACACCCCAATGTCCCTACAAACCCCTCAATGACCCAACCTCAGCCTCACACCCCACTGCCCCTACACACGCCACACTGACCCAACCTCAGCGCCCACCCCACTGTCCCTACACACTCCACAATGACCCAACATCATCCCCACACCCCACTGTCCCTACACACCCCACACTGACCCAACCTCAGCCTCACATCCCATTGTCTCTACACAACCCACAATGACACAACCTCAGCCCCCCACCCCACTGTCCCTACACACCCTACACTGACCCAAACTCAGCCTCACACCCCACTGTCCCTACACATCCCACACTGACCCAACCTCAGCCCCCACCCCACTGTCCCTACACATCACACACTGACCCAACCTCAGCCTCACACCCCACTGTCCCTACATATCCCACACTGACCCAACCTCACCCTCACACCCCACTGTACCTACACACCCCACACTGACCCAACCACAGCCCCCACCCCACTGTCCCTACACACCCCACACTGACACAACCTCAGCCCCCCACCCCACTGTCCCTACACAACCCACAATGACCCAACCTCAGCCTCACACCCCACAATGAACCAACCTCAGTCCCCACCCCACTGTCCCTACACATCCCACACTGACCCAAACTCAGCCTCACAACCCACTGTCCCTACACATCCCACACTGACCCAACCTCAGCCTCACACCCCACTGTCCCTACACATCCCACACTGACCCAAGCTCAGCCCCCACCCCACTGTCCCTAGACATCCCACACTGACCCAACCTCAGCCTCACACCGCACTGTACCTACACACCCCACACTGACCCAACCACAGACCCCACCCCACAGTCCCTACACACCCCACACTGACACAACCTCAGCCCCCCACCCCACTGTCCCTACACAACCCACAATGACCCAACCTCAGCCTCACACCCCACAATGAACCAACCTCAGTCCCCACCCCACTGTCCCTACACATCCCACACTGACCCAACCTCAGCCTAACACCCCACTGACCCTACACATCCCACACTGACCCAACCTCAGCCCCCACCCCACTGTCCCTACACATCCCACACTGACCCAACCTCAGCCCCCACCCCACTGTCCCTACACACCCCACACTGAACCAACCTCAACCCCCACCCCACTGTCCCTACACATCCCACACTGACCGAACCTCAGCCTCACACCCCACTGTACCTACAATTTCCACACTGACCCAATCTCAGCCTCACTCCCCAATGTCCCTACACATCCCACACTGACCCAAGCTCAGCCCCCACCCCACTGTCCCTAGACATCCCACACTGACCCAACCTCAGCCTCACACCGCACTGTACCTACACACCCCACACTGACCCAACCACAGACCCCACCCCACAGTCCCTACACACCCCACACTGACACAACCTCAGCCCCCCACCCCACTGTCCCTACACAACCCACAATGACCCAACCTCAGCCTCACACCCCACAATGAACCAACCTCAGTCCCCACCCCACTGTCCCTACACATCCCACACTGACCCAACCTCAGCCTAACACCCCACTGTCCCTACACATCCCACACTGACCCAACCTCAGCCCCCACCCCACTGTCCCTACACACCCCACACTGAACCAACCTCAACCCCCACCCCACTGTCCCTACACACCCCACACTGACCCAACCTCAGCCCCCCAACCCACTGTCCCTACAATTTCCACACTGACCCAATCTCAGCCTCACTCCCCAATGTCCCTGCGCACCCCACACTGACCCAACCTCAGCCTCACACCCCACTGTCCCTACACAACCCTCACTGACCCAACCTCAGCCTCGCACCCCACTGTCCCTACAATTTCCACACTGAACCAACCTCAGCCTCACACCCCACTGTCCCTACACACCCCACACTGACCCAACCTCAGCCCCCACCCCACTGACACTACCCACCCCACACTGACCCAACCTCAACCCCCACCCCACTGTCCCTACACATCCCACACTGACCCAACCTCAGCCCCCACGCCACAGTCCCTACACATCCCGCACTGACCCAACCTCAGCCTCACACCCCACTGTCCCTACACATCCCACACTGACCCAAGCTCAGCCCCCACCCCACTGTCCCTAGACATCCCACACTGACCCAACCTCAGCCTCACACCGCACTGTACCTACACACCCCACACTGACCCAACCACAGACCCCACCCCACTGTCCCTACACACCCCACACTGACACAACCTCAGCCCCCCACCCCACTGTCCCTACACAACCCACAATGACCCAACCTCAGCCTCACACCCCACAATGAACCAACCTCAGTCCCCACCCCACTGTCCCTACACATCCCACACTGACCCAACATCATCCTCCCACCCCACTGTCCCTACACACCCCACACATACCCCACCTCAGCCTCACACCCCACTGTCCCTACACACCCCACACTGACCCAACCACAACCCCCACACCACTGTCCCTACACACCCCACACTGACCCAACCTCAGCCCCCCAACCCACTGTCCCTACAATTTCCACACTGACCCAATCTCAGCCTCACTCCCCAATGTCCCTGCGCACCCCACACTGACCCAACCTCAGCCTCACACCCCACTGTCCCTACACAACCCTCACTGACCCAACCTCAGCCTCGCACCCCACTGTCCCTACAATTTCCACACTGAACCAACCTCAGCCTCACACCCCACTGTCCCTACACACCCCACACTGACCCAACCTCAGCCCCCACCCCACTGACACTACCCACCCCACACTGACCCAACCTCAACCCCCACCCCACTGTCCCTACACATCCCACACTGACCCAACCTCAGCCCCCACGCCACAGTCCCTACACATCCCGCACTGACCCAACCTCAGCCTCACACCCCACTGACCCTACACACCCCACACTGACCCAACCACAGACCCCACCCCACTGTCCCTACACACCCCACACTGACACAACCTCAGCCCCCCACCCCACTGTCCCTACACAACCCACAATGACCCAACCTCAGCCTCACACCCCACAATGAACCAACCTCAGTCCCCACCCCACTGTCCCTACACATCCCACACTGACCCAACCTCAGCCTAACACCCCACTGTCCCTACACATCCCACACTGACCCAACCTCAGCCCCCACCCCACTGTCCCTACACATCCCACACTGACCCAACCTCAGCCCCCACCCCACTGTCCCTACACACCCCACACTGAACCAACCTCAATCCCACCCCACTGTCCCTACACATCCCACACTGACCGAACCTCAGCCTCACACCCCACTGTACCTACACACCCGACACTGACCCAACCACAGCCCCCACCCCAATGTCCCTACACAACCCACAATGACCCAACCTCAGCCTCACACCCCACTGTCCCTACACACCCCACACTGACCCAACACCAGCCCACACCCCACTGTCCCTACACAACCCACACTGACACAACATCAGCCTCACATCCCATTGTCCCTACACAACCCACAATGACCCAACCTCAGCCCACACCCCACTGTCCCTACACACCCCACACTGACCCAACCTCAGCCTCACACCCCACTGTCCCTACACATCCCACACTGACCCAAACTCAGCCCCCACCCCACTGTCCCTACACACCCCACACTGACACAACCTCAGCCCCCCAACCCCACTGTCCCTACACAACCCACAATGACCCAACCCAAGCCTCACACCCCACACTGACCCAACCTCAGCCCCCACCCCACTGACCCTACACATCCCACACTGACCCAACCCAGCCCCCACCCCACTGTCCCTACACTCCCCACACTGACCCAACCTCAGCCTCACACCCCATTGTCCCTACACACCCCACACTGACCCAACCTCAGCCTCACACCCCACTGTCCCTACACACCCCACAATGACCCAACCTCAGTCTCACACCCCACACTCACTACACACTCCACACTGACCCAACCTCAGCCCCCACCCCAGTCCCTACACACCCCACACTGACCCAAACTCAGCCCACCACCCCACTGTCCCTACACAACCCACAATGACCCAACCTCAACCTCACACCACACACTGACCCAACCTCAGCCCCCACCCCACTGTCCCTACACATCCCACACTGACCCAACCCCAGCCCCCACCCCACTGTCCCTACACACCCCACACTGACCCAACCTCAGCCACACACCCCATTGTCCCTACACACCCCACACTGACCCAACCTCAGCCTCACACCCCAATGTCCCTACAAACCCCTCAATGACCCAACCTCAGCCTCACACCCCACTGCCCCTACACACGCCACACTGACCCAACCTCAGCGCCCACCCCACTGTCCCTACACACTCCACAATGACCCAACATCATCCCCACACCCCACTGTCCCTACACACCCCACACTGACCCAACCTCAGCCTCACATCCCATTGTCTCTACACAACCCACAATGACACAACCTCAGCCCCCCACCCCACTGTCCCTACACACCCTACACTGACCCAAACTCAGCCTCACACCCCACTGTCCCTACACATCCCACACTGACCCAACCTCAGCCCCCACCCCACTCTCCCTACACATCACACACTGACCGAACCTCAGCCTCACACCCCACTGTCCCTACATATCCCACACTGACCCAACCTCACCCTCACACCCCACTGTACCTACACACCCCACACTGACCCAACCACAGCCCCCACCCCACTGTCCCTACACACCCCACACTGACACAACCTCAGCCCCCCACTCCACTGTCCCTACACAACCCACAATGACCCAACCTCAGCCTCACACCCCACAATGAACCAACCTCAGTCCCCACCCCACTGTCCCTACACATCCCACACTGACCCAAACTCAGCCTCACAACCCACTGTCCCTACACATCCCACACTGACCCAACCTCAGCCTCACACCCCACTGTCCCTACACATCCCACACTGACCCAAGCTCAGCCCCCACCCCACTGTCCCTAGACATCCCACAGTGACCCAACCTCAGCCTCACACCGCACTGTACCTACACACCCCACACTGACCCAACCACAGACCCCACCCCACAGTCCCTACACACCCCACACTGACACAACCTCAGCCCCCCACCCCACTGTCCCTACACAACCCACAATGACCCAACCTCAGCCTCACACCCCACAATGAACCAACCTCAGTCCCCACCCCACTGTCCCTACACATCCCACACTGACCCAACCTCAGCCTAACACCCCACTGTCCCTACACATCCCACACTGACCCAACCTCAGCCCCCACCCCACTGTCCCTACACATCCCACACTGACCCAACCTCAGCCCCCACCCCACTGTCCCTACACACCCCACACTGAACCAACCTCAACCCCCACCCCACTGTCCCTACACATCCCACACTGACCGAACCTCAGCCTCACACCCCACTGTACCTACACACCCGACACTGACCCAACCACAGCCCCCACCCCAATGTCCCTACACAACCCACAATGACCCAACCTCAGCCTCACACCCCACTGTCCCTACAGACCCCACACTGACCCAACACCAGCCCACACCCCACTGTCCCTACACAACCCACACTGACACAACATCAGCCTCACATCCCATTGTCCCTACACAACCCACAATGACCCAACCTCAGCCCCCACCCCACTGTCACTACACACCCCACACTGACCCAACCTCAGCCTCACACCCCACTGTCCCTACACTCCCCACACTGACACAACCTCAGCCCCCCAACCCCACTGTCCCTACACAACCCACAATGACCCAACCCAAGCCTCACACCCCACACTGACCCAACCTCAGCCCCCACCCCACTGACCCTACACATCCCACACTGACCCAACCCAGCCCCCACCCCACTGTCACTACACACCCCACACTGACCCAACCTCAGCCTCACACCCCACTGTCCCTACACTCCCCACACTGACCCAACCTCAGCCTCACACCCCATTGTCCCTACACACCCCACACTGACCCAACCTCAGCCTCACACCCCACTGTCCCTACACACCCCACAATGACCCAACCTCAGTCTCACACCCCACTCTCACTACACACTCCACACTGACCCAACCTCAGCCCCCACCCCAGTCCCTACACACCCCACACTGACCCAAACTCAGCCTCGCACCCCACTGTCCCTACACAACCCACAATGACAGAACCTCAGCCTCACACCCCACTGTCCCTACACACCCCACACTGACCCAACCCCAGCCCCCACCCCACTGTCCCTACACACCCCACACTGACCCAACCTCAGCCTCACATCCCATTGTCCCTACACACCCCACAATGACCCAACCTCAGCCACACACCCCACTATCCCTACACAATCCACAATGACCCAACCTCAGCCCCCACACCACTGTCCCTACACAACCCACACTGACCCAACCTCAGCCTCACACCCCACTGTTCCTACACACCCCACACTGACCCAACCTCAGCCCCCCACCCCACTGTCCCTACACACCCCACACTGACCCACCATCATCCTCCCACCCCACTGTCCCTACACACCCCACACATACCCCACCTCAGCCTCACACCCCACTGTCCCTACACACCCCACACTGACCCAACCTCAACCCCCACACCACTGTCCCTACACACCCCACACTGACCCAACCTCAGCCCCCCAACCCACTGTCCCTACAATTTCCACACTGACCCAATCTCAGCCTCACTCCCCAATGTCCCTGCGCACCCCACACTGACCCAACCTCAGCCTCACACCCCACTGTCCCTACACAACCCTCACTGACCCAACCTCAGCCTCGCACCCCACTTTCCCTACAATTTCCACACTGAACCAACCTCAGCCTCACACCCCACTGTCCCTACACACCCCACACTGACCCAACCTCAGCCCCCACCCCACTGACACTACCCACCCCACACTGACCCAACCTCAACCCCCACCCCACTGTCCCTACACATCCCACACTGACCCAACCTCAGCCCCCACGCCACAGTCCCTACACATCCCGCACTGACCCAACCTCAGCCTCACACCCCACTGTCCCTACACATCCCACACTGACCCAAGCTCAGCCCCCACCCCACTGTCCCTAGACATCCCACACTGACCCAACCTCAGCCTCACACCGCACTGTACCTACACACCCCACACTGACCCAACCACAGACCCCACCCCACTGTCCCTACACACCCCACACTGACACAACCTCAGCCCCCCACCCCACTGTCCCTACACAACCCACAATGACCCAACCTCAGCCTCACACCCCACAATGAACCAACCTCAGTCCCCACCCCACTGTCCCTACACATCCCACACTGACCCAACCTCAGCCTAACACCCCACTGTCCCTACACATCCCACACTGACCCAACCTCAGCCCCCACCCCACTGTCCCTACACATCCCACACTGACCCAACCTCAGCCCCCACCCCACTGTCCCTACACACCCCACACTGAACCAACCTCAATCCCACCCCACTGTCCCTACACATCCCACACTGACCGAACCTCAGCCTCACACCCCACTGTACCTACACACCCCACACTGACCCAACACCAGCCCACACCCCACTGTCCCTACACAACCCACACTGACACAACATCAGCCTCACATCCCATTGTCCCTACACAACCCACAATGACCCAACCTCAGCCCACACCCCACTGTCCCTACACACCCCACACTGACCCAACCTCAGCCTCACACCCCACTGTCCCTACAGATCCCACACTGACCCAAACTCAGCCCCCACCCCACTGTCCCTACACATCCCACACTGACCCAAACTCAGCCTCACAACCCACTGTCCCTACACATCCCACACTGACCCAACCTCAGCCTCACACCCCACTGTCCCTACACATCCCACACTGACCCAAGCTCAGCCCCCACCCCACTGTCCCTAGACATCCCACAGTGACCCAACCTCAGCCTCACACCGCACTGTACCTACACACCCCACACTGACCCAACCACAGAACCCATCCCACTGTCCCTACACACCCCACACTGACACAACCTCAGCCCCCCACCCCACTGTCCCTACACAACCCACAATGACCCAACCTCAGCCTCACACCCCACAATGAACCAACCTCAGTCCCCACCCCACTGTCCCTACACATCCCACACTGACCCAACCTCAGCCTAACACCCCACTGTCCCTACACATCCCACACTGACCCAACCTCAGCCCCCACCCCACTGTCCCTACACATCCCACACTGACCCAACCTCAGCCCCCACCCCACTGTCCCTACACACCCCACACTGAACCAACCTCAACCCCCACCCCACTGTCCCTACACATCCCACACTGACCGAACCTCAGCCTCACACCCCACTGTACCTACACACCCGACACTGACCCAACCACAGCCCCCACCCCAATGTCCCTACACAACCCACAATGACCCAACCTCAGCCTCACACCCCACTGTCCCTACACACCCCACACTGACCAAACCTCAGCCTCACACCGCACTGTTCCTACACAGCCCACACTGACACAACATCAGCTTCACATCCCATTGTCCCTACACAACCCACAATGACCCAACCTCAGCCCCCACCCCACTGTCCCTACACACCCCACACTGACCCAACCTCAGCCTCACACCCCACTGTCCCTACACATCCCACATTGACCCAAACTCAGCCCCCACCCCACTGTCCCTACACACCCCACACTGACACAACCTCAGCCCCCCAACCCCACTGTCCCTACACAACCCACAATGACCCAACCCAAGCCTCACACCCCACACTGACCCAACCTCAGCCCCCACCCCACTGACCCTACACATCCCACACTGACCCAACCCAGCCCCCACCCCACTGTCCCTACACTCCCCACACTGACCCAACCTCAGCCTCACACCCCATTGTCCCTACACACCCCACACTGACCCAACCTCAGCCTCACACCCCACTGTCCCTACACACCCCACAATGACCCAACCTCAGTCTCACACCCCACACTCACTACACACTCCACACTGACCCAACCTCAGCCCCCACCCCAGTCCCTACACACCCCACACTGACCCAAACTCAGCCCACCACCCCACTGTCCCTACACAACCCACAATGACCCAACCTCAACCTCACACCACACACTGACCCAACCTCAGCCCCCACCCCACTGTCCCTACACATCCCACACTGACCCAACCCCAGCCCCCACCCCACTGTCCCTACACACCCCACACTGACCCAACCTCAGCCACACACCCCATTGTCCCTACACACCCCACACTGACCCAACCTCAGCCTCACACCCCAATGTCCCTACAAACCCCTCAATGACCCAACCTCAGCCTCACACCCCACTGCCCCTACACACGCCACACTGACCCAACCTCAGCGCCCACCCCACTGTCCCTACACACTCCACAATGACCTAACATCATCCCCACACCCCACTGTCCCTACACACCCCACACTGACCCAACCTCAGCCTCACATCCCATTGTCTCTACACAACCCACAATGACACAACCTCAGCCCCCCACCCCACTGTCCCTACACACCCTACACTGACCCAAACTCAGCCTCACACCCCACTGTCCCTACACATCCCACACTGACCCAACCTCAGCCCCCACCCCACTGTCCCTACACATCACACACTGACCCAACCTCAGCCTCACACCCCACTGTCCCTACATATCCCACACTGACCCAACCTCACCCTCACACCCCACTGTACCTACACACCCCACACTGACCCAACCACAGCCCCCACCCCACTGTCCCTACACACCCCACACTGACACAACCTCAGCCCCCCACCCCACTGTCCCTACACAACCCACAATGACCCAACCTCAGCCTCACACCCCACAATGAACCAACCTCAGTCCCCACCCCACTGTACCTACACATCCCACACTGACCCAACCTCAGCCTAACACCCCACTGTCCCTACACACCCCACACTGACACAACCTCAGCCCCCCAACCCCACTGTCCCTACACAACCCACAATGACCCAACCCAAGCCTCACACCCCACACTGACCCAACCTCAGCCCCCACCCCACTGACCCTACACATCCCACACTGACCCAACCCAGCCCCCACCCCACTGTCCCTACACTCCCCACACTGACCCAACCTCAGCCTCACACCCCATTGTCCCTACACACCCCACACTGACCCAACCTCAGCCTCACACCCCACTGTCCCTACACACCCCACAATGACCCAACCTCAGTCTCACACCCCACACTCACTACACACTCCACACTGACCCAACCTCAGCCCCCACCCCAGTCCCTACACACCCCACACTGACCCAAACTCAGCCCACCACCCCACTGTCCCTACACAACCCACAATGACCCAACCTCAACCTCACACCACACACTGACCCAACCTCAGCCCCCACCCCACTGTCCCTACACATCCCACACTGACCCAACCCCAGCCCCCACCCCACTGTCCCTACACACCCCACACTGACCCAACCTCAGCCACACACCCCATTGTCCCTACACACCCCACACTGACCCAACCTCAGCCTCACACCCCAATGTCCCTACAAACCCCTCAATGACCCAAACTCAGCCTCACACCCCACTGCCCCTACACAAGCCACACTGACCCAACCTCAGCGCCCACCCCACTGTCGCTACACACTCCACAATGACCCAACATCATCCCCACACCCCACTGTCCCTACACACCCCACACTGACCCAACCTCAGCCTCACATCCCATTGTCTCTACACAACCCACAATGACACAACCTCAGCCCCCCACCCCACTGTCCCTACACACCCTACACTGACCCAAACTCAGCCTCACACCCCACTGTCCCTACACATCCCACACTGACCCAACCTCAGCCCCCACCCCACTGTCCCTACACATCACACACTGACCCAACCTCAGCCTCACACCCCACTGTCCCTACATATCCCACACTGACCCAACCTCACCCTCACACCCCACTGTACCTACACACCCCACACTGACCCAACCACAGCCCCCACCCCACTGTCCCTACACACCCCACACTGACACAACCTCAGCCCCCCACCCCACTGTCCCTACACAACCCACAATGACCCAACCTCAGCCTCACACCCCACAATGAACCAACCTCAGTCCCCACCCCACTGTCCCTACACATCCCACACTGACCCAACCTCAGCCTAACACCCCACTGTCCCTACACATCCCACACTGACCCAACCTCAGCCCCCACCCCACTGTCCCTACACATCCCACACTGACCCAACCTCAGCCCCCACCCCACTGTCCCTACACACCCCACACTGAACCAACCTCAACCCCCACCCCACTGTCCCTACACATCCCACACTGACCGAACCTCAGCCTCACACCCCACTGTACCTACACACCCGACACTGACCCAACCACAGCCCCCACCCCAATGTCCCTACACAACCCACAATGACCCAACCTCAGCCTCACACCCCACTGTCCCTACACACCCCACACTGACCCAACACCAGCCCACACCCCACTGTCCCTACACAACCCACACTGACACAACATCAGCCTCACATCCCATTGTCCCTACACAACCCACAATGACCCAACCTCAGCCCCCACCCCACTGTCCCTACACACCCCACACTGACCCAACCTCAGCCTCACACCCCACTGTCCCTACACATCCCACATTGACCCAAACTCAGCCCCCACCCCACTGTCCCTACACACCCCACACTGACACAACCTCAGCCCCCCAACCCCACTGTCCCTACACAACCCACAATGACCCAACCCAAGCCTCACACCCCACACTGACCCAACCTCAGCCCCCACCCCACTGACCCTACACATCCCACACTGACCCAACCCAGCCCCCACCCCACTGTCCCTACACTCCCCACACTGACCCAACCTCAGCCTCACACCCCATTGTCCCTACACACCCCACACTGACCCAACCTCAGCCTCACACCCCACTGTCCCTACACACCCCACAATGACCCAACCTCAGTCTCACACCCCACACTCACTACACACTCCACACTGACCCAACCTCAGCCCCCACCCCAGTCCCTACACACCCCACACTGACCCAAACTCAGCCCACCACCCCACTGTCCCTACACAACCCACAATGACCCAACCTCAACCTCACACCACACACTGACCCAACCTCAGCCCCCACCCCACTGTCCCTACACATCCCACACTGACACAACCCCAGCCCCCACCCCACTGTCCCTACACACCCCACACTGACCCAACCTCAGCCACACACCCCATTGTCCCTACACACCCCACACTGACCCAACCTCAGCCTCACACCCCAATGTCCCTACAAACCCCTCAATGACCCAACCTCAGCCTCACACCCCACTGCCCCTACACACGCCACACTGACCCAACCTCAGCGCCCACCCCACTGTCCCTACACACTCCACAATGACCCAACATCATCCCCACACCCCACTGTCCCTACACACCCCACACTGACCCAACCTCAGCCTCACATCCCATTGTCTCTACACATCCCACAATGACACAACCTCAGCCCCCCACCCCACTGTCCCTACACACCCTACACTGACCCAAACTCAGCCTCACACCCCACTGTCCCTACACATCCCACACTGACCCAACCTCAGCCCCCACCCCACTGTCCCTACACATCACACACTGACCCAACCTCAGCCTCACACCCCACTGTCCCTACATATCCCACACTGACCCAACCTCACCCTCACACCCCACTGTACCTACACACCCCACACTGACCCAACCACAGCCCCCACCCCACTGTCCCTACACACCCCACACTGACACAACCTCAGCCCCCCACCCCACTGTCCCTACACAACCCACAATGACCCAACCTCAGCCTCACACCCCACAATGAACCAACCTCAGTCCCCACCCCACTGTCCCTACACATCCCACACTGACCCAAACTCAGCCTCACAACCCACTGTCCCTACACATCCCACACTGACCCAACCTCAGCCTCACACCCCACTGTCCCTACACATCCCACACTGACCCAAGCTCAGCCCCCACCCCACTGTCCCTAGACATCCCACAGTGACCCAACCGCAGCCTCACACCGCACTGTACCTACACACCCCACACTGACCCAACCACAGACCCCACCCCACTGTCCCTACACACCCCACACTGACACAACCTCAGACCCCACCCCACTGTCCCTACACAACCCACAATGACCCAACCTCAGCCTCACACCCCACAAAGAACCAACCTCAGTCCCCACCCCACTGTCCCTACACATCCCACACTGACCCAACCTCAGCCTAACACCCCACTGTCCCTACACATCCCACACTGACCCAACCTCAGCCCCCACCCCACTGTCCCTACACATCCCACACTGACCCAACCTCAGCCCCCACCCCACTGTCCCTACACACCCCACACTGAACCAACCTCAACCCCCACCCCACTGTCCCTACACATCCCACACTGACCGAACCTCAGCCTCACACCCCACTGTACCTACACACCCGACACTGACCCAACCACAGCCCCCACCCCAATGTCCCTACACAACCCACAATGACCCAACCTCAGCCTCACACCCCACTGTCCCTACACACCCCACACTGACCCAACACCAGCCCACACCCCACTGTCCCTACACAACCCACACTGACACAACATCAGCCTCACATCCCATTGTCCCTACACAACCCACAATGACCCAACCTCAGCCCCCACCCCACTGTCCCTACACACCCCACACTGACCCAACCTCAGCCTCACACCCCACTGTCCCTACACATCCCACATTGACCCAAACTCAGCCCCCACCCCACTGTCCCTACACACCCCACACTGACACAACCTCAGCCCCCCAACCCCACTGTCCCTACACAACCCACAATGACCCAACCCAAGCCTCACACCCCACACTGACCCAACCTCAGCCCCCACCCCACTGACCCTACACATCCCACACTGACCCAACCCAGCCCCCACCCCACTGTCCCTACACTCCCCACACTGACCCAACCTCAGCCTCACACCCCATTGTCCCTACACACCCCACACTGACCCAACCTCAGCCTCACACCCCACTGTCCCTACACACCCCACAATGACCCAACCTCAGTCTCACACCCCACTCTCACTACACACTCCACACTGACCCAAACTCAGCCCCCACCCCAGTCCCTACACACCCCACACTGACCCAAACTCAGCCTCGCACCCCACTGTCCCTACACAACCCACAATGACAGAACCTCAGCCTCACACCCCACTGTCCCTACACACCCCACACTGACCCAACCCCAGCCCCCACCCCACTGTCCCTACACACCCCACACTGACCCAACCTCAGCCTCACATCCCATTGTCCCTACACACCCCACAATGACCCAACCTCAGCCACACACCCCACTATCCCTACACAATCCACAATGACCCAACCTCAGCCCCCACCCCACTGTCCCTACACACCCCACACTGACCCAACCTCAGCCTCACACCCCACTGGTCCTACACACCCCACACTGACCCAACCTCAGCACCCCACCCCACTGTCCCTACACACCCCACACTGACCCAACATCATCCTCCCACCCCACTGTCCCTACACACCCCACACATACCCCACCTCAGCCTCACACCCCACTGTCCCTACACACCCCACACTGACCCAACCTCAACCCCCACACCACTGTCCCTACACACCCCACACTGACCCAACCTCAGCACCCCAACCCACTGTCCCTACAATTTCCACACTGACCCAATCTCAGCCTCACTCCCCAATGTCCCTGCGCACCCCACACTGACCCAACCTCAGCCTCACACCCCACTGTCCCTACACAACCCTCACTGACCCAACCTCAGCCTCGCACCCCACTGTCCCTACAATTTCCACATTGAACCAACCTCAGCCTCACACCCCACTGTCCCTACACACCCCACACTGACCCAACCTCAGCCCCCACCCCACTGTCCCTACCCACCCCACACTGACCCAACCTCAACCCCCACCCCACTGTCCCTACACATCCCACACTGACCCAACCTCAGCCCCCACACCACAGTCCCTACACATCCCGCACTGACCCAACTTCAGCCTCACACCCCACTGTCCCTACACATCCCACACTGACCCAACCTCAGCCCCCCACCCCACTGTCCCTACACATCCCACACTGACCGAACCTCAGCCCCCACCCCACTGTCCCTACACATCCCACATTGACCCAAACTCAGCCCCCACCCCACTGTCCCTACACACCCCACACTGACACAACCTCAGCCCCCCAACCCCACTGTCCCTACACAACCCACAATGACCCAACCCAAGCCTCACACCCCACACTGACCCAACCTCAGCCCCCACCCCACTGACCCTACACATCCCACACTGACCCAACCCAGCCCCCACCCCACTGTCCCTACACTCCCCACACTGACCCAACCTCAGCCTCACACCCCATTGTCCCTACACACCCCACACTGACCCAACCTCAGCCTCACACCCCACTGTCCCTACACACCCCACAATGACCCAACCTCAGTCTCACACCCCACACTCACTACACACTCCACACTGACCCAACCTCAGCCCCCACCCCAGTCCCTACACACCCCACACTGACCCAAACTCAGCCCACCACCCCACTGTCCCTACACAACCCACAATGACCCAACCTCAACCTCACACCACACACTGACCCAACCTCAGCCCCCACCCCACTGTCCCTACACATCCCACACTGACACAACCCCAGCCCCCACCCCACTGTCCCTACACACCCCACACTGACCCAACCTCAGCCACACACCCCATTGTCCCTACACACCCCACACTGACCCAACCTCAGCCTCACACCCCAATGTCCCTACAAACCCCTCAATGACCCAACCTCAGCCTCACACCCCACTGCCCCTACACACGCCACACTGACCCAACCTCAGCGCCCACCCCACTGTCCCTACACACTCCACAATGACCCAACATCATCCCCACACCCCACTGTCCCTACACACCCCACACTGACCCAACCTCAGCCTCACATCCCATTGTCTCTACACATCCCACAATGACACAACCTCAGCCCCCCACCCCACTGTCCCTACACACCCTACACTGACCCAAACTCAGCCTCACACCCCACTGTCCCTACACATCCCACACTGACCCAACCTCAGCCCCCACCCCACTGTCCCTACACATCACACACTGACCCAACCTCAGCCTCACACCCCACTGTCCCTACATATCCCACACTGACCCAACCTCACCCTCACACCCCACTGTACCTACACACCCCACACTGACCCAACCACAGCCCCCACCCCACTGTCCCTACACACCCCACACTGACACAACCTCAGCCCCCCACCCCACTGTCCCTACACAACCCACAATGACCCAACCTCAGCCTCACACCCCACAATGAACCAACCTCAGTCCCCACCCCACTGTCCCTACACATCCCACACTGACCCAAACTCAGCCTCACAACCCACTGTCCCTACACATCCCACACTGACCCAACCTCAGCCTCACACCCCACTGTCCCTACACATCCCACACTGACCCAAGCTCAGCCCCCACCCCACTGTCCCTAGACATCCCACAGTGACCCAACCGCAGCCTCACACCGCACTGTACCTACACACCCCACACTGACCCAACCACAGACCCCACCCCACTGTCCCTACACACCCCACACTGACACAACCTCAGACCCCACCCCACTGTCCCTACACAACCCACAATGACCCAACCTCAGCCTCACACCCCACAAAGAACCAACCTCAGTCCCCACCCCACTGTCCCTACACATCCCACACTGACCCAACCTCAGCCTAACACCCCACTGTCCCTACACATCCCACACTGACCCAACCTCAGCCCCCACCCCACTGTCCCTACACATCCCACACTGACCCAACCTCAGCCCCCACCCCACTGTCCCTACACACCCCACACTGAACCAACCTCAACCCCCACCCCACTGTCCCTACACATCCCACACTGACCGAACCTCAGCCTCACACCCCACTGTACCTACACACCCGACACTGACCCAACCACAGCCCCCACCCCAATGTCCCTACACAACCCACAATGACCCAACCTCAGCCTCACACCCCACTGTCCCTACACACCCCACACTGACCCAACACCAGCCCACACCCCACTGTCCCTACACAACCCACACTGACACAACATCAGCCTCACATCCCATTGTCCCTACACAACCCACAATGACCCAACCTCAGCCCCCACCCCACTGTCCCTACACACCCCACACTGACCCAACCTCAGCCTCACACCCCACTGTCCCTACACATCCCACATTGACCCAAACTCAGCCCCCACCCCACTGTCCCTACACACCCCACACTGACACAACCTCAGCCCCCCAACCCCACTGTCCCTACACAACCCACAATGACCCAACCCAAGCCTCACACCCCACACTGACCCAACCTCAGCCCCCACCCCACTGACCCTACACATCCCACACTGACCCAACCCAGCCCCCACCCCACTGTCCCTACACTCCCCACACTGACCCAACCTCAGCCTCACACCCCATTGTCCCTACACACCCCACACTGACCCAACCTCAGCCTCACACCCCACTGTCCCTACACACCCCACAATGACCCAACCTCAGTCTCACACCCCACTCTCACTACACACTCCACACTGACCCAAACTCAGCCCCCACCCCAGTCCCTACACACCCCACACTGACCCAAACTCAGCCTCGCACCCCACTGTCCCTACACAACCCACAATGACAGAACCTCAGCCTCACACCCCACTGTCCCTACACACCCCACACTGACCCAACCCCAGCCCCCACCCCACTGTCCCTACACACCCCACACTGACCCAACCTCAGCCTCACATCCCATTGTCCCTACACACCCCACAATGACCCAACCTCAGCCACACACCCCACTATCCCTACACAATCCACAATGACCCAACCTCAGCCCCCACCCCACTGTCCCTACACACCCCACACTGACCCAACCTCAGCCTCACACCCCACTGGTCCTACACACCCCACACTGACCCAACCTCAGCACCCCACCCCACTGTCCCTACACACCCCACACTGACCCAACATCATCCTCCCACCCCACTGTCCCTACACACCCCACACATACCCCACCTCAGCCTCACACCCCACTGTCCCTACACACCCCACACTGACCCAACCTCAACCCCCACACCACTGTCCCTACACACCCCACACTGACCCAACCTCAGCACCCCAACCCACTGTCCCTACAATTTCCACACTGACCCAATCTCAGCCTCACTCCCCAATGTCCCTGCGCACCCCACACTGACCCAACCTCAGCCTCACACCCCACTGTCCCTACACAACCCTCACTGACCCAACCTCAGCCTCGCACCCCACTGTCCCTACAATTTCCACATTGAACCAACCTCAGCCTCACACCCCACTGTCCCTACACACCCCACACTGACCCAACCTCAGCCCCCACCCCACTGTCCCTACCCACCCCACACTGACCCAACCTCAACCCCCACCCCACTGTCCCTACACATCCCACACTGACCCAACCTCAGCCCCCACACCACAGTCCCTACACATCCCGCACTGACCCAACTTCAGCCTCACACCCCACTGTCCCTACACATCCCACACTGACCCAACCTCAGCCCCCCACCCCACTGTCCCTACACATCCCACACTGACCGAACCTCAGCCCCCACCCCACTGTCCCTACACACCCCACACTGACTCAACCTCAGCCCACCACCCCACTGTCCCTACACACCCCACACTGACCCAACCTCAGCCTCACACCCCACTGTACCTACACAGCCCACACTGACCCAACCTCAGCCCACCACCCCACTGTCCCTACACAACCCACAATGACCCAACCTCAACCTCACACCCCACACTGACCAAACCTCAGCCCCCACCCCACT